>NW_027187335.1:4298727-4584125 GCF_028583685.1 Petaurus breviceps papuanus | reverse complement strand
GGAGACATGGCTGTTTTGCTGGTACTTTG
This sequence comes from Petaurus breviceps papuanus, assembly GCF_028583685.1. NCBI lineage: Eukaryota > Metazoa > Chordata > Mammalia > Diprotodontia > Petauridae > Petaurus > Petaurus breviceps. Next base: position 4,584,096 of record NW_027187335.1, on the reverse strand, counting down.
TCTGTCTGTTTTGATGTTGTTTTGCCAGATTTGTCCACTGGTGAAGACAGTCCTTTTGTTGAAGAAGTCCTGGAACCTGGCTGTTCACTAAGAAGCCCTGAGACTGTCCTGCAGACAGAGAGTGAATACTGTCCACTGGTGAAGGACAGTGCTGTTGTTGCAGGGGTCTGGAGACTGTCCTGCAGACAGAGTGAATACTGTCCACTGGTGAAGGACAGTGCTGTTGTTGCAGGGGTCTGGGAACCTTTCTGTTGGTTCAGAAGCCCTGAAGAAGGATTTTCTTGTTGTATGTTTACAGAAATCCTGGGAGAGGGCTTTGCTAATGTGTTCAGGGGTTCTAGGACTGTTCTACAGACAGAGGATAAATTCATGAAGGGATTGGCAATGTATCTTATGGCCTTGCTAAGCCTTGTCTCCCCAGGAACTAAGATTGCTGAGAACTTGCCTCCTGTCAAGATGAAGAAAAGACCTCCATTTGGGTATTAAGTGCTGTGTTTAAACTTGATGTAACTCTGGGGTAGATTCAATTGTGATCCAGGGGTGGGGAACTTTTGACCTTATTGTGCTCTGTGTTTGACAAATGAAGGTACTTTACCTATGTTTGGAAACTAATCTCCATTTGAGAAGAGGGGTTTTGTGGTGGACCAAATGAAGGTATAGCCTAGGGGTGGAGAAGTATTTAGAACAGGGACTTTGTAATTGATTGAATGATTGGAAGGTCCTGGGGTGCAGTAGTACTTGGAGATTATTTAATCACACTTAGTAAATGCTGTATTTTGAATGATGTCATGTTTTGATCTTCTCTGTTCTTGGTTGGTCACTGAGTAAAATGGAGAGCACCTATGCTGGTATTCTGAACCTTGGGAAGTTGCCTTTGCTTGGCATTATATTACAGGCAGCCAGGTGGCACAGTGAGTAAGAGCCCCCAGCGTCAGACCTGGGATCAGTTCCAGCCTCAGATACTCGGCACCCACACAAAAATAACTGGTCGTGTAATCTGGAGCAAGTTATTTAACCCCGATTGCTTTATTAAAAAAAAAAAAGTAGTGAGAGGTAGTCTGACAAGTACTATTGGGCTTCTGCCTGCATACATGTACTAGTCACAGTTTACTGTGTTTTCTATCTCTTCGTGCACCTATGATTTCATCAGTGTGGGTAACACCCTTCTATGACTTCGTGTAACAGAACACCATTTAGAGTGGCTCTGTACCAAAAATGCATCATTCTTCTGCACTAGCCTGGTGATGAGCTTCTCTGACCACCATGAAGTTGTTCCTTGGAGTCTATCACCAGGCCTATGCACCAAAACTTTCATCTCAGCTTACATTCTATATGCATAGCCTTTGAGAATCCTACGTCACCACCGCTCCACAATGTAATGTCCAATGGGGACATTGAATGGGATTTACACTTTGCATGTTGTTCACAGAGTCATAGATGAGTTTAGAAATCATTTAGTTTAACCCTCTCGTTTTAGATCAGGAAACTGAGACCTGGAGAGACCAGATGATTTGTCTTTAATTGCATCTAGTGCCTTCCTCCTGTTAATTGTTTCCATTTTACCCCATATACAACCTGCTTTTACACGGTTGTTTACTTGTTGTCTTCTCCACTAAACTGGACTTCTTCAAACCCAGGGACTGTCTTTTGCCTCTCTTTGTATCCTAGGAGTCCAGAACCGTGGTCTGCACATAGTAGGTCCTCTTAAAATGTTTGTTGACTGACTGATTGCCCAAGGTCACATATAGGGTAAGTAGCAAAACCGGAATTCACATCAAGATCTCTGACTCCAGATCCATCAGTCTTTTAATTTCACCACCTTTTGGTGCTTAATAAAGATTTGTTGAATCGAATAGGCAGCTTTGTCTGGGTTTTACTTTCACATCTAACAGTTAATGAGCTGTGTAACTACGGGCCATTCACTTAGCCTCAGTTTCCTTGTCTGCAAAATGAGGGTAATGAAATCTATAGTACTTGGCTCATAGGTTTATTTCAAATCTCAATTGAAATAATGCACGTAAAAGTGCTTGGCAAACCTTCAAGAACTATTCAAATGTCAGTATTAAGTATTTTTTAGGGAAAAGAGAGAAAAGATTCTGTCTAGTCAGTTTCCTATGACTTATTTTAATTTTTTCTACAACATACCCAAGAGATTTTTAATTATTACCTGAAAGTAAAGGAGGTGCAAGCATTGGCTTTCATAGTATAGTCATGGCCCATGATGTTGCCAACTTTCAGCATTTCTAATTGAAAAAAATCACATTTTAATTTTTTGTAGTATTTTTATTTCCTTTTGCTCATTTATCCCTCAGGGAGAAGTGCTCTCTTCATCTTAAAAGCGCTCTTAGCACCATTTTTTGTACTTATTAGGGCTTTGACTTGGCAAATGGGACCAAGTCAGTGGGGATGTGCTAGGCTCCAAGGTAGGGCACATAAACCTAAGGGATAAAAATACCTAAGCTTTTGGGAAGCTTTTTGGGTTCCATAAGACTTCCTGCAGTTCAGATCCCTCCATTTCAGGAACAGAATCAAGCAACAATCATTTAAAGTACCTACTGTTTGCTCAGCACTATGTTAGATGCTGGTTATACAAAGGCAAAAATTAAACAGCCTTGATTATTAAGGAACTTTATTGGAGGAGATAACATGTGCATACTTAAGTATGTGCAAAGTAAATACAAGGTAATTTGGTGGAGAGGAGCACTAGCATCTGGGAGCTTCAAGAGAGACTTCATGTGGGAGATAGCATTTGAGCTGAGCTTTGAAGAAAACTGGAGATTCTAATAAATGGAGGTGAGAAGAGAGGGCATTCCAGGAATAGAGTACAAAGGCATGGCAGCCTTTGGAGATGGAAGACTGGGTCTGAGGAACAGCAAAGTCTAGTTTGGTCAGGTTGGGTAGATCTTGCCTGCAGTAAAGAAAGATAGGGTGGTGTAATGGAAATGCAAATTTAAAGATCTTCCCTGCCCCTAGGCTAAAGTGCACCTGGAGTGTGGGGTGGGAGGCTTGTTTTTCAGTAGATACTTCTTGATTGGCCAGCGGGTCAATAAGGTTGTTACATTTTCTGAGCCAAGAGAAGGCTATATAAGCCCTGATGTGTAGGTTTGTTTTGGGGCTCACTTTGAGAAGTGTTCTGTGATTTGATCTGAATTCTGGGAAGCCGTTGTTGAGAGTCCCCCGGCTTTGAAAAACCCAGATGTTGATTGGGTATGGATGGGTTGGACAGTTTGGAAATCTGTCTACTTGATCTGTTTCTGTCGATAATTCTGTCTGTATATTCTGAAGTTCGGGGTGCTGACCTCTTTCCCCTGAACTAGGTAAACAATACATCTATGGCTGATTAAAGTAAGCTTGTTAACCCATTTTGAGTTGCTTTCCTTTATCAAAGCAGATCCAAGAACCTGTGGTGGCAGCGACCCTGAGGACACTTGGGGTGCCTGCTGCTACAGGTGGTTATTTAAATAAGGCTAAAAGATAGGTTGGAACTAGATCATGGAGGGACTTAAATGTCAAAGTGAGTGATTTGTGTTTTATCCTTTAGAGAATATACAGTTACTGAAGATTTTTGAGCACAGGGAACAAAGAATATTTTGGTAGCCATGTGAAGGGCAGATTACCCCATGTTAAATATGTGAAGGGGAATAATGAGAATGAAACTAGGAAGGTAGTTTGGTGCAAGGTTGTGAAGTACTTTAAATGCCAAACAGAGGAGTTTATATATGGTAATAGGGAACCACTAGAATTTATGGAGCCAAGAGTTGAAATCCCTAAATGTTCTTGGTCACAAGGGAGGCCACTGAATAAGCATACGTGTATTAGCATTCTGGAGAAATCAGCTCCAGAGAACTAAAGCTTATGAATTATACAGCCATTCTTAAAACAACTTTTTTTTTATGGCAATTGAACTTTCCTTATGGTCTGCTAGATTCCTGCGTAATCATCCACTAGATGGCATGCTTGATCATTTTTATTGAGCTGGATGTAGTCCTCTCTCCAATTCAGTAAACCCTTAGCAAGTATATGTTGTGGTAAGGCATTGGGTATATAAAGATGTACAACAAAGCAATACCTTCTCTTAAGGAATTTACAGCCTAATAGGACGGTTTTGAACTATACAGAAATAAATATGATACAAAGTAGAATGTAATAGGAGCAAAGTTGTCCGGGAAATTTGCCTGACTTTCAACAGAGGATAACTTTATGGAAGAGGTGGAAATTGAGTTAAAGCTTGAAGGAGAAGAAGGATTTCACCAGGAAAAAGAGGAAAGATGGACCCTATTTGGGGACCTTCTGTGAAGGTATGGTCTAGAGTTACAGAGGATAGGTAGGCGTTGGATGGGTTGAGATCTGCATCTTTTGGAGGGCACTTCCAAATAAATGAGATCATAGACCCATTGGAGTAATCGCCATTTTATAGATGAGGACAATGAAGAGAAATGAAGTGACTTGCCCATGCTTATACAGTTCATTTGGTGTCAGAGTTGAGGGCTTGGACCTGGGTCTTCTGATGCCAGCTCCAGTGCTGAGTTGACCTCTAAACTGAACTGAATCTCAGAGAACTTGATTTTATTCTCTGACTTGTCTCCTTCATTTGGGTAGGGGTATTTCAATATCTCAGGAGCCATTACCAAAAAGTAGGAATGTGCTTCATTCTATATCTAGTTAACAATCAGCTGTCACTCATTTAACTGATAACTTTTCCATACATGCATCCTATGAGTGTCTTAAGACATATAACTAAAAAGCAACAGAACTTTTTAAAGCAATAGACCAGAAAGCAGTCATCCAAGTCAGGGGACCCTGCAGCCTCTAGATCCTTAAGTACAGCCCTTTGATTGAGTCCAAACATCACAGAACATACCCCTTAATAATGGGATTTGTTCTATGAAGTTTGGATTCATTCAAAGGGCCACACTTGAGGACCTAGAGGCTGCAGGTTCCCTACCCTTGATCTAAATGAATATTGCCTTCCAAAGTAAATGTTGTGGGAAACTTTATTTCTTCCAAGAAAGTTGCCTAGCTGTAATGTGACAGTAGAAAGAAGACTGGATTTGGAGTGAGACCTGAATTCAAATTCTGGTTCAACTTCTTAATAACGGAGTGACCTTGGGCTAGTCACTTAACTTCCTTGGACCTCTGTCTCATCTTAAATAAGCCTCTTAAAACCAGTTCTTTTTATCTCCTCTTAAGTCTATTATCTCATTTGTGGAATTCTTATTTAGGAACTGCCTTTTAGGTCTTTTTATGAGCCACATAAAATGTCTTGTTACTTTATAATGGTGACTTGTATGTAATTTTTGTTGTGCAGTAAAATGCCTCTACCCGTGTACCTTGTAAAAGCTCTTGGCTTCTCAAAGACTTTTTTTTTTTTATTTTCAGGCTCACTTTTCAAAAGTTCTTGATGATTGAGGCCGTTAGAAATTTGGCTTCTCAATACATGAAATGCTGCTGTAATTATTAAATATTTTTGTTGTCTCATATAAAAATGGCCCCAGTTGGATAAGTATTACCGTGATCAGGTGTTGAGATCAGAACTTTCTGATGATATGCTAGCTATCCAAATAGTCCTTTTTCTATTCTTTAAAAAAAAAAATTGGAGCAGCTATGTGGCACAGTGAATAGAGCACCAGCCCTAGAATCAGGAGGATCTGAGTTCAAATCCATCCTCAGACACTTAACACTTACTAGCTGTGTGACCTTGGGCAAGTCACTTAACCCCAATTGCCCCTCCAAAAAGCAAAAAAAACAATTATAAGTATTTATTCTCTTCCTAGCTCCCTACTCCTCATTAAATACACATATAAAAACTATTGTAGTGTATATGCTCATTCTAGGCAAAGCAAATTCCATCATTGGCCTTGTCCAAAAATGTTTGTCTCATTCTGCTTTTTGAAAGTTCATCACTGCCTCTCAGGGGGTAGGTAGCATGCTCCATCATTCGTCCTTTGCAATCATGCTTTGTAGCTCAGAGTTCTACAATCTTTCAAAATTATTTTTCTTTATACTGTTGTCCTAATTGTATAAAATGGCATCTTGTTTCTGCTTGCTAAACTCTACAATAGTTCTTTAGTCTTTCTCTGTTTTCTCTGGAACAATCCATTTTGCCATTTCTTGTGGTACAATAATTTTTCATTCTATTCAGTAACATCCAGGTGGTTCTTAATCACAACAGAGATTATATTATGCTACTGTTACCACCAAAGACTTATTTTTTCTCCTTTTTGAATTAAAGAAAAGAGGTTTCTAACCCACCCTAAATAGCCAGCAATGCTGCTAAACAGTTTTATAACATTGTTCAAATCTCTTCTCTCTTGGCTTCAATTTACTCATCTATAGAATCTCAGAGTTGTAAAAAATACAGAGGTAATACCCCCTTTTGTTACCATTATTTGAAAGAGTTCTAGAAATGTTAATGATCACAGTATGTCAAGAGGAAAACATTAATAGCAGATATTGTCAAATATGAGATGAATTGTGTCTATTTGCAGATAACCTGATGGTTTGGAAGGAGGGAAGGAACAAGCACCTAGGTCTTATTATTGTCACCATTTTATAGCTGAGGAAACAGAGGCAGACAGAGGTTAAATGATTTGGCCAGGGTCACACAGCTAGCAAGTGTCTTAGGTTGTGTTTATTAAGCTCAGGTCCTGACTCTGACCCTGCGCTTTATCCACTGTATCACCTAGCTGCCTTTAAAAACATCAAGGCATCAGCAAAGAAATGAGTTGCTACAATAGCTTCAGTTAAGTAACAGAATACAAAATAATTCTTCCCAAATCATTAGCATTCTTGTCTGTTACATTATATACATTACCTAATTATAAAAGGTCATTCATGTCATTGAAGAAAAGTGGAGGAAAATGGAAGACAATAACTTTCACAACTCTAAACTGGGGGAGAATTTTTAACCAACCACGGGATAAAGATCACATAAAAGATAGAAAAGACAATTTGGGTTGGATAGAATTGGTAAATTTTTGCACAAACAAAAGGACATCTAGAACAAAAGGGGAAACTGTTGATCATGAAGAAAATATTTTATCAAATATCTGATAATTGTATGATAGCCAAGGCATATAGTGAATTAACATACACACACATATAATGCCAAGAGCTATTCCTCAATAGATAAGAGGTTATAGGATATGAAGAGTATTTCAAAAGAATTGCAAACTATTAACAATCATATGAAAGATTAAACAACTTTTTTTTTGTTTTTGCCTTGTTACCAGAAAATTTTGCCTTGTTACCAGAAAACCTGCAAAGATGACAAAAAATGGAAATAATCCGCGTCAGAGTAGCTTCAGGAAGACATGCACACTCAGCATTTCAGCCAAACTGGCCTTCTTGCTATACCACAATCAGGATACTTCATCTCTCATCTCAGTGCCATTGTATTACCTATTTCCCATGCTTGAGATGCATTCCTATGTCACACTCACCTCTCTGAGTCCTTCGTTTCCTTCAAAGCTAAGCTCAATGGCCACCTGCTGTATGAAGACCCTTCCTGGTCTTCCTAGGACTAGTACCTCCCCTCACCCCTTCTGCATAAAGAAAATCAGACTGTCTTAATTTTGTACATTTTTAATGTGTACGTGTTGTTTCTTTTCTTCCCCCAAATTATTAAATTATTTTTAGTTTTCTACATTCACCTCCATAAGTTTTAAATTTTCTCACCCTCCCATTCCCAGGACGACTTGCCATCTGATACAGGCTCTACACGTACATTCCTATTAAACACATTTTCACATTAGTCATGTTGCATAGAAGAATTATAATAAATGGGGAAAACCATGAAAAGGAAAAAAAAAGAAAACAAAACAAAAAAGAAAATAGTCTGCATCACTCTGCATTCAGACTCCATGGTTCTTTCTCTGGATGTGGCTGGCATTTTCCATCATGTGTCCTTTGGAATTGTTTTAGGTCCTTGCATTGCTGAGAAGGGCTAAGTCTATTATCAAAATTAGTCCTCACTCACTGTGGCTGTTACTGTGTACAATGTTCTGGTTCTGCTCTCCTCACTCAGCCCTCAGTTTATATAAGTCTTTGCAGGTTTCTCTGAAGTCCACCTGTTCATCATTTCTTATAGCACAATAGTATTCCATTACATTCATATACCACACACAACTTGTTTAGCCCAATTGATGGTCATCCCCTTGATTTCTAGTTGTTGGCCACCACAAAAAGAGCTGCTATAACTATTTTTGTACATGTGGTTCCTTTTCCTGTTTTTATGATCTCTTTGAGATATAGCCCTAGAAGTGATATTGCTGGGTCAAAGAGTAAGTACATTTTTATAGTCCTTCGGGCATAGTTCTAAATTGTTCTCCATAATGGTTGGATCAGCTCACAGCTCCACTAACAATGAATTAGTGTTCCAACTTTCCCACATCCTCTCCAACATTTATCATTTTCCTGTTTTGCCTTGTTAGTGAGTCTGATAGTCATGATGTAGTACCTCAGAGTTGGTTTGATTTGCATCTCTCTAATCCATAATGATTTAGAGCATTTTTTCATATGACTATAGATAGCTTTAATTTCTTCCTTTGAAAACTGCCTCTTCATATTCTTTGACCATTTATCAATTGGAGAATGATTTGTATTCTTGAAAATTTGATGCAGTCCTCTATATATTTTAGAAATGAGAACTTTATTAGAGACACTAGTTGTAAAAATTCTTTCCCAGTTTTCCACTTCCCTCCTAATCTTGGTTGCATTGGCTTTGTTTGTGCAAAACCTCTTCAATTTAATGTAATAAAACTTATCCATTTTGCATTTATAATGTTTTCTTTCTCTTATTTGGTCATAAATTCCTCCATTCTCCATAAATCTGACAGATAAACTATTCCTTGCTCCACTAATTTGTTTATAATATCAGCATTTATACTTAGAACATGTACCCATTTGGACTTTATTCTAGCATATAGTGTCAGATGTTGGTCTCTGCCCAGTTTCTAACATTATTTTCTGGTTTTCCCAGCAGTTTTTGTCAAACAATGAGTTCTTATCCCAGAAACTGGGGTCTTTGGGTTTATCAAGCAATAGATTGCTATAGTCACTGACTACTGTGTCAGTACATGTTGTTTCAAGCAACAGAATGTAAGCTGTTTGAAGGGAAAGCATGTGTCATTTTTGTTTTTGTATGTCAACACCTCAAACAATGCTTGATACATAGTAATGAGATTAGACCTGGATATAAGGAACTGGGAGTCATCTACCTAGTATGAGTCCTTTGAGAGTTGATAATATCACTAAGAAGGTATAGAATTAGAGAAGGGGCCCAGGACAGAGCCTTGGAGTACACTGACGGGCTGGGGCATGGATGATGATGAGCCAGCAAAGGATCATGGGATCATAGATCTAGAGTTGAAAGAGACCTCAAAAGCCCTCTAATCCAACCCTCTCATTTTACACATAAGATAACTGAGATCCAGAAATTACTCAAAGTCATATGTTATAAGCAGCATGGGTAGGAATGGTCCTGTGATTCCAGAATCAGTGTACTTTCCATTATGCTGCTGTGCCCCTGAGAACAGCCCATTTTGAATGGATGTAAGGTGGAACTTCAGAATTGTTTTCATTTGCATCTCACTTATGATTCATGATTTTGAACAATTTTTCCTGTGGTTGTTGATGGTTTCCTACTTTTGCAGAGATTTCTAGGTTCCAAAACTAATCACCATTAAATGGAACTTAATGCCTTGTAATGTTTGGATCTCCTTGCTTCATTCTTTATCAGTTAATATAGATGGCTTTTCCCAAGTTCTCATATGTCATTTTTTATAGCATAATAATATTCTAGTGCATGAAGACATCATAATCTGTTCAGTCATTCCCCTAATTAATAGACAGCCATTTTGTTTCCAGTTTCTTGCTACCATAAAGATTCTTGCTATGAATATATAATATATGGAGGAGAGGGAGCTTTTCTTTTGGTCTTTAACCTTCTTGGAATATATGCCCTGATGGAGTATTGGAGCATAAATGGGTATAACAAGTTAGTGACTTTTCTCACAACTACAGATTGTGTTGCACAGTGATTGGGCCGATTCAGACCTCTACCAACCATTATTTTTCATGCCCATCTTCAGGCACTTCCTTCAACATTGACTACTTTCTTCTTCTGTCAACTTTGCCACTCTGAAGGGAAAGTGAGCTGTGGAACCTTGGAGCTGTTTTAATTTGCATTTCATTTATGACAATTGATTTAGAACAATCATGTGGTTGTTGATGGTTTTCCATTTTTCCTTAGAAAAATGTGCTTTCATATCCTTTGACCACTAGTCCACTGGGGAAATCAATGTATCTTTCCCCAACTTGAATCCAAATAAGATTCACAGGTACCCTGTGGGAGTCCTTGTACTCTGATGATAGATTCTTACTTTTTGTCAGTAATGTAAAGGATCTGTAATTTCTTCAATTTAAGTATTCCCTTCACTGATGTGATTTGCTACACCCTGCCATGCAACAGCTTAGTAGACAGTCTAAAGAATTTATCTGTCCAGAGTCTGATGAGAAGTCTATCCAACTCCGCTAGGTGGTCCTCAGTTGACATTTGGGCCATTACTGGGCCCCTAACAAATAATCTTTGCAGCTCTGAAGGACACACTTTTTATTCTACTGGCTAAGACTTTGAAAACCCAGAAAACTGGATACCATGATGAGACTTTCTGCAAGGACCTTAAGAACAGTGCCAGTCAGTGACTTATTTGAAAGAAGCATTATTCTAGACAGAATTCTCAAGTGACAATTGTGTCTTTTAGTTAGGAATCTCATTATAAAGCTGCCAGTGGGGGCTAATCTATTTTTAATAGTTACCACTGGTTTGTGAATGTTTGCATCCAAAGTTAAGCCCTATCTAATTTAATCTTGTACTTGGTATTGAAATGTTATCTCTTTTTCTTTTTTTAATTTTATGTTTATTTTTAGTTTATAGCATTCATTTCCACAAGATTTTGAGTTACAAATTTTCTCCCTGTCTTTCCCCTACCCACCAAAATAGTGATCCCACTGAATACCCCCTCCCCCAATCTGTTCTCTTCTATATCCTCCCCTATTCCCCCTCCAACTTTCCAGTAGGGCAAGATGAATTTCCATACCCCAGTGCCTGTATATCTTATTTCCCAGGTGCATGTAAATAATAATAATGATGATGATGATAATTTTTTAAACATTTGATTTTAAAACTTTCAATTCCAAATTCTTTCCCTTCTTCCCTCATCACCCACCCTTACTGGGAAGATAAGCAGTTCAATATAGGTTGTACATGTGTAGTTAATGCAAAACATTTCCATAGTGACTGTATTGTGAAAGACTGACTATATTTCCCTCATCCTATCCCGCCCCCCACTTGTTCTGTTTTCTACTTTGACCCTCTCCCTTTTCAAAAGTGTGTGCTTCTAACTACCCTCCCCCCCAACCTCCCCTTCTATCATCCGCCCTCTTACCCCTTCCCCCCTACTTTCCTGTAGGGTAAGATACCCAATTTAGTGTGTATGTTATTCCCTCCTTAAGCCAAATTCAAAGAGAGTAAGGTTGACCCATTCCCTTTTGCCTTCCTGTTCTTCCCCTCCATCATAACAGTTTTCCCTTGCCTCTTTTACATGAGATAATTTACCCTATTCTGTTTCTCCCTATCTCCTCTCATTACATTTCTCTCTCACTTTTAATTTTAATTTTTAAATATCATCCCTTCCTATTCAATTGATCCTGTGCCCTCTGTCTATGTATGTATACCTGTACATATATATACACACTCACATGTATTCATATGCACATATACCCTCCTATGTAGACATATGTTTGTATATATATACACATATACATATATATACACATTTATGTTCCCTCCAACTATCCTCATACTGAAGAAAATTTCATAAGTTATATTTATTGTTTTTCCATGTAAGAATATAAATAGTTGAACTTTGGTAAGTTCCTTATGATTTCTTTCCCTGTTTAACTTCTCATGCTTTTCTTGCTTCTTGTATCTGAATGTCAAATTTTCTATTCAACTCTGATTTTTTCATCAAGAATGCGTGAAAGTCTGCTATTTCATTGAATGACCATATTTTCCCCTGAAACATTATACTCAGTTTAGCTGGGTAGGTGATTCTTGGTTTTAATCCTAGCTCCTTTGACCTCCAGAATATCATATGCCAAGCCCTTCAATCCCTTAATGTAGAAGCTGCTAGATCTTGTGTTATCCTAATTGTGTTTCCACAATATTAAAATTGTTTCTTCTTGGCTGCTTGTAATATGTTCTCCTTGATCTGGAAACCCTGGAACCTGGCTACAACATTCATAGGAGTTTTTCTTTGGGGATCCCTTTCAAGAGGTAATTGGTGAATTCTTTCGATCTCCACTTTGCCCTCTGGTTCCAAAATATCAGGGCAATTTTCCTTGAGATTTTCTTGAAGGATGATTTCTAGGTTCTTTTTTTGATCATGGTTTTCAAGTAGTCTAATAATTTTTAAATTATCTCTCCTGGATCTATTTTCTAGGTCAATGGTTTTTTCAATGAGATATTTTACATTGCCTTCTATTTTTTCATTTGTTTGGATCTGTTGAATAGTATCTTGATTTCTCATAAAGTCACTATCTTCTATTTGCTCCAATCTAATTCTGAAGGAATGATTTTCTTCAGTGAGCTTTTGAGATTCTTTTTCCATCTGGCAAATTCAGCTTTTTAAGGCATTCTTCTCCTCATTGGCTTTTTGGGCCTCTTTTGCCATTTGAGCTAGTGTATTTTTTAAGATGTTATTTTCTTCAGTCTCTCATTTTATAATTTTCTTGCATCATTCTCATTTCTCTTCCCAATTTTTCCTCCACTTCTCTTACTTGATTTTCAAAATCCTTCTTGAGCTCCTCCATGGCCTGTAACCAATTCATATTTTTCTTGGAATCTTTTGGTGCAGGAGTTCTGACTTCATTGTCTTCCTCCCATTCCATGCTTTGATCCTTTCTGTCCCCCCAAAAGGAATCTAAGGTTTGATTGCTGTGCTTGCTTTGCTTCCCTTGCTTGCTCATGTTGCCATTCAATTACTTGACTTTTGAGCTCTTTGCCACAGTAGAATTCTGCTTCCAGAGAGGAGAGCTTTGTCCCAAATTGCTGGGGTTTTCACAGCTGCCAGAGCTATTAGGAGGGCGCCATCTCTACAGCCCTTAAAACCTCGGTTTCACTGGTCACATACCCCAGGACCTCCACCCAAGACAATGATCCAGATCCAAGCAGGTTAAAGCAAGAGCGATTGCCCTCTGAATGGTTGCTTGGACCCCCTACAATGTGCAGGCCAGGAGCTCTGAAGCAGCCATACGGTGGCGGCTGCAGCCACTATGCCTCCCTCTGCCACCTCTCCCCAGGGGGCAAGGTCTGGACCAAGCTCCTCTATCCCCCCCAGTTCCAACAGAGTTCCACGTTTTACTTTGTCTTTGGCTTTTATGGGTTGAAAATTCTGGAAACTGCCACTGCTGCTGGTCATCCACTCTCCCGAAGTCCACTCCAGCCACTGCTGGTTGGGGCTATCCTGAGGCTAAAACCGCAGGCTCATGCTGGGCTCGCTCCCAGTGCATTGTGATGGACCCTTCCTGTATGCCTACCAGGCTGCCTTCAGTGTTAGATTTGTTTCTCTCTGTCACTTTGTGGGTTCTGTAGCTCTAAAATTTGTTTAGAGTCATATTTTATAGGTATTTGAGGTGGTTATGGGAGGAGCTCATGGAGTTTTCCTGTTTCTATGCCGCCATCTTAGCTCCGCCCCCCCATCTCTTCTTCCAACTGTATAACAACACAGGGTAAGAACAGTAAGAATACAGTAGAAATTTATATGTATATTGGTGATAAGCAAATACTCCTTTATTAAATCATACATAGAGAATTTGTTTTTCTCTAGCCATCTCTCTCATTTTTACTGACAAAGAAACTGAGGACCATAGTGATAAAGTACCTTGCATATGACACAGCTAGTAGGAATAGAACCTAGCCATTATGTGTTTGTTCATGTTAAATAACTACTTAGGCTATAGATATTTTAAACTATATAAATGTAATATAAGCTAGCCAAATAATACAACATACTTACTCCCAGGAAGTTTTTCAGGGTAAGATTTTATATTATGAGGAAAGTTTGACTTGGTATGCCCCCAAAAGTAGTTTTAAAGATAGAGATAATAGCCTATTATTAAAATCTGGATGAAAATAAATAATGGATTTTGTTATTATTTTAGTTATTGTTGTTTACATATCACTAGACACTCAATAACTTACAAATATCCAGATATTTACTTTGCAGATTTTATCTGTATTCTCTCTCTCTCACTCTCTCTTTGCCCCCCTCTCTCTCTTTCTTCCCCTACCTCCCCCCCCCCCAATAATCTGTTTTAGAGCTTTATTATCATTCCACATTTTCACATATGTGGCTGTGGGAAACCAGTCCACATTTTTCTACACTAGCTTTTGGTTTATAAATTTTTTCTCTGAATGTATAGGTTGTTGTAACTTAAAACTGATATACAAACATTTCACCTACATTGCACATGATAGTTATTACTTTAAGAATCTTTCTTGCCCTCCACTTCATTATGCTGGTAGATATTCTGTTCTCTGATTAAGAAAATAAAGGTTTAGAATTGTTGTGAACTGTAGCATTCTGCCAGTCACTTATCTATACATAGCCAAGAATTCTTATTTGCAAATCACATCAGTAAGGCTTTCATTTTATATGTTTTTCCTTTTTTTCCCCCTCCCTGCTTAACATTTCTTACTAGGTATTTTTCAAGAGGAAACAAATTTCTGCCTGATTTTTTTTCTGGAATGCAAAATACTATTTGATGAAGCAAAATTTGGTATTTCTAGTATTTGGGTTTTTGTTTTATCTTGAGACTAACTGTGAGGAACAACACTTTATCTTCCTTTTTTCAAGTAACTTTGTTTTTCCTATCAGATAGAATGTGTCCCATTTAATTCTTTTTTTTTTTTTTTTTGCTTTTTGGAGGGGAGAATGCAGGGCAATTGGGTTTAAGTGACTTGCCCAAGGTCACACAAGGTCACTAGTATGTGTTAAGTGTCTGAGGCCGGATTTGAACTTAGGTCCTCCTGACTCCAGGGCCTGTGCTCTTTTCACTGTGCCACCAAGCCACCTCCGTCCCATTTAATTCTTAAGATTTGTTCAGCATCCTAAAATATTTGCAAATTAATTCTAAGAAAATGGCATTATCAAATTAACCATTCTGCCTTATCTTTTAAGCTAATGAGTTTATACTAACTTTCCCACTTCTTTATTATTCTTAGCCATTTTGATATAGTCTGATATAGTGACACTGAACCCAGTACCAAGAGATAGACCCTAGTTCTAGTCTTGATTCTTACACTAACCTGTTTGATGACCTAGAGCAAATCATTTACATCCCTTAATCTCAGTTTCCTCAATTAAAAAATAGATTTTTATTGATATCTTTTTTTATTATCTGCATTACCCCCAGTATTCCACCTAATACCCTTCACCAGATATCCATTATTACGAAGAAATTTTTAAAGGAAAAAAAATTTAAATGAGGAACAGATGAACTTCATAATCGCAGAACCAGGAGAAATCTGTACACAATCACAAAGACAACGTATGTGTGACGACTAACTTCAATAGCCTGGGGTCCTCTCAGCAATGTGAGGTTATAAGACAACTCCAAAAGATTCATGACTTAAAGAGATACCCACATCCAGAGAAAGAGAAGCAGAGTCTGAATGCAGATTGAAGCAAACTACTTCCTCTGTTTCTTTTACTTGTTTTGTTTTGTTTCCTCTTTCGCACTGATCATTCCATCAGATATAATGCTTCTTTACAACCTGACTAATGATTTTTTTTTCCTTTTGGAGGGCAATCGGGGTTAAGTAACTTGCCCAAGGTTACAAGGCTATTTGTGTGTGTGTGTGTGTGTGTGTGTGTGTGTGTGTGTGTGTGTGTGTGGGTGTGTGGGTGTTAAGTGTCTGAGGCCGGAACTGAACTTGGGTCCTCCTGACTCCAGGGCTGGCACTCTTACTCACTGCGCCACCTAGCCACCCCTGACTAATGATTAATGTGAAGGTTTTTGTAGATCCTATATTCGAGTGCATCCCACCATGAGGGAGGGGAGTGGGGAGTGGGGAGGAGGGAAGAGGAGAAAATTTGAAACTCAAGGAACTGTGGAACTGAATGTTGTAACCTAAAAGTAAATAAACAAATTAATTTATTAATAATCAGAAGAACCATTCTGTGCATTGAAACAGTTTGACATCAGAGTAACATTCCACACCCATGGACCCCCACCATTGCCAAGAAGCCCAGGCTGATATCTTATATCTCTTCTTTGGTGCCAAGCTTGGTCTTTATTATTTCTGAATGTGCAGTTTCATTTGTTTTCTGATGGTTCTTCTTTCCTTTTACATTCTGTTGGTGGTAACTGTATATATTGTTTTCCTGTCTCTACATATTTTACTTTGTGCCGGTTCATAAAAGTCTTTCCATGTGATTCCCTGTACTTGTCAGGTTCATCATTTTCTTACTGCATAGCAAGGTTCCATTACAATCAGAGTTAAGCCTACCAGGAATCCCTTTCCAAATAATGGCCTCCCGGGTCTTGTCATCTGCCCTGCAGTTGAATTCTTCCTTATGACAGTTTATGACATGTCCCCCTTGAGGGATAAACTGTCTTCCATTTCTATTTGTATTCCTATCATTTAAGAAAGTGGCTGGCACATAGTAAGCATTTCCATTCCATGTGAATGTAGAGGCAACTAGGACTTCTTAATCTTAGTTACCATTTCTATTTCCTGACTAAAACCTCTTTATTCCTCTTGCCCCCAGCCCTATGCCCAAGTCAACACCCCAGATGCTGGATCCAGCCCCAACTGTTGTTGCTTGGTTTAGAAAAGACTACTAGGTATGTGTCATAGCCCTTTTTAGAACCTCATGGCCTAAACTTCACTTATGGAAACCACAGTGTTGTGAAAAACAGTTCTTTTTGTCTTCTCCTCAATGTCCTTCAAAGCCCTTCAGAGGCCTCAGGCCTGTGAGCATCAAGTACCCACCTTCTTTGCCTTCCACGTACAGGTTTGTCTGCTTTAATGGAAAGACTATGAGATGAGGGGTCAGGAGAAGTATGTTCTCATCATCACTGTCCCTGACTAGCCAGATGAACTTTAATGATTCCTTTTATCTCTCTGGGTCTCAGTGTTTTCCATAAAATGAGATTATTTCTAAAGATGTTTCTATGGCCTAGATTCAAAAGAATCTTTTGTTGCAGAAATTTTTGTTGATGAGGTTTCTCATATTGTTGTTTTGTAGTCATTCTCCTTATCACTTTGAATAGCATCAATGGCAGATCTGTAAGTGGCTATATTGAGATCTTTCAAATACTGCAGATGGGAGGAACTGGTATTATCTAATAAAGCTCAGTTGATTCCCACACTTTGGACAGATTTAGTTGGGGCACAAAGGAGGTGTCATTCTAGCAAACGGAAGTGCTGTTCTTGCAAATAATCCAACCACAGGCAACAAATGTCTGAAGAAGAGATGTCCATCTCTAACCTCTGATGGATCCCTTTACCTCCTTCCTCATCCTCTCCCATCAGCCACTTTCCCTACAACCCCTTGTGGGAATAAGGGCTTACAGATCATCTTAGAAGTATGAGGAAACAGTAATCTGAACTGCTTCTCCAAGGAAGAAAATCCCCATACTCTCCACAGAGAAAGTGTATACATGTTGGTGCCTGGAACAAAGCCACTCTTCCCTAATCTTAGTTATGAAGATTATTGACTGCTTTTTTAACTTAAAAAAAAAAGAAAAAAAGGACTCACTGAAATAACAACAGCTTGAGCCTCAGCAGGTGTCCAAAGATACAGCCTATATATCCATATAGAGACACACACACATAAAATTACTGAATGTTGACATGCTAAGTCTTAGGGGCCCTGCTGAGCTGAGGTGGGCTGCTTCCCTACCCTGTCTAGGAAAAAAGTTGAAAACGGGGGTATTGAAGATGACAGTTTTGAGCTGGCCTTGGCTTTCTTAAGCCTGCCCTTTTATAGAGTTATTCCTCACCCTAAATAACACTTATCTAACGCTCAGTGTAAAAATGAACATTTAAGTTTTAAACAGACCATGCCCTCTTAGTTGGAAAAATTGCCAAGGATCTCTGACACCCTAGTAGATCCAGATGCATACTGAAGACATGTTTGACATTCAAGTTCACTATCCCTGTACTTTGTGATGGGGCCAGTTTTTGCAAATAATAAGGAATTTTAGAAACATTAAATTACAGTGGTAAGACAAAGGATGGGAAGGGTAAGTTGAAGCAGAGTAGGCCTGTGGATTTAGAGTAATCATTCTCTTTTGTTTCTATGGAATGTGGTCCTACCTCATGGAACTCTGGGTGTCAGTTAACTAACAAATGATCTACATACTTTAGGGAAACAACTGAAGAAATCATTCTGTAAAAGAAAGCATCATACTGTCTTTGATTATAACTAGATAACACTCAAGGGCTACAATCAATTCTAAGATTCTCTCTAGAAAAACATTTCATAATATTAGAATAGAATTCACCTCTATGACATTTTATATTGTCCTATATTTAAGAAGAAGGGTTGGTGTTTCTATGGATAATTACCCATTCCTCACATAGTTGTGTTGTATTATGAACAGATGCAATTTTAATTCTTTCATTATTCTGGGGAAAAAATTACAAAGCAGGTAGAAATAAATGAGTGACCAGTACAGGGTATGAAAGAAGTTTTTCTACAGTTAATACCAGTAGTGTCAAATTTAGATAGAACATATTGACCTAGAGAACCCAAAATTAACATCTTTGTTGTATTTTTATTTATTTTGTTCAGTGTTTCTCAATTATGTTTTAATCTGATTAGACCATACTTATGATTTTGTGGCCAGTGGGCACCGAGTTTGACACCTCTGCTCTATACCATCTCTAGCCAGTGAGTCAAGATTGGTCATTTGTCTGTTTTCTAGCACTGAAATGTACAAAAGTTCTGTGGGTATCCTGACAGCTGACTTGTATGAGGACCAACTCTCTCCCTAAGACTGACTTTAAAGAATTGTACGTGTGATACCAGTGAAAACTGGAATAGCTAGCTCAGGGTGATTTGCATCCTTCCATCCTAGGGATTTGTACATAAAGAGATTTCGTTCACACTTCCCAAATGTTAAAGGCACTCACTGAAATGCCAGAGCCCAAAATACATCACACATATATACCATCCATCCGTCCACAAGCATATACGCATGTACATATGTGTGTGTGTATTTGTACCAAATGTACCTAGTGACTTTATGCAAAGGCGAAGTCTAATTTAGGGCAATGATTTGAATTGCTTTGGTGGCTAATGATTTGTTTTCCAATTTTTGTCTTTCAGGAAAAACTGTTGAGATAATTTCTTCAGGATCATCATCGAGGTCCTCATAGACATTAAATCCAAAGGATACCATGATGACGGGCATGAACGGGAATAGCTCTGAATCAACAGCATTCAATCAAGTTGCAATGTAATTTTTGATTGAAATTTGTTGTCTTAAACTAATATAGTTTGAAATAATGACAACTAAATTAAAGTGGTGATTTTTTCCCCTCTAGTTTTTCTAGGCATAATCTCACAAATGCCTTGAAGTGTATCACTGCCAAGTTCTTCATCCATTTTTTCAAGTCATTTGTTTGAATACATTTGACCTACTGGGTGTGTGATTCTGGGCCAGTTGCTTAGCATCTCAGTGTTCTAGGCATTTCTCTAATACTGTAAGTTGCTGAGAAGTATTGACCTGCGTTGGTAGAGGGAATTTCTTCATCTGAGAGTTCCTTACACCATTGAAATCACAGTTCCAAACCCTGTCCCTATTCCTTTCAGTATTTTAATAAGAATTATAATTTAGTAAATATTGCAGTTTCCATTTAGACAAACAGATATTTAGTAAAAGAGATGGTGGGGCAGCAGTGAATAGAGCACTTCCCCTAGAGTCAGGAGGACCTGAATTCAAATCCGGCCTCAGACATTTAACACTTATTATCTATGTGACCTTGGGCAAGAAACTTAACCCCAGTTGCCCTGCCTTCCCCCCTCCAAGAGATTGTATATGGTAATATGTGAACAGTAAAGCACTTTACCACTGTTATTCATAACAATTATTATCAAGTTATTAATTAACAATTAACTGATTAATAGTTATTAGTTACTATTATTAGCTACTATAATTTGCTAATAGCAAACAGTAAAATAGTAAAGTACTCTACCACTATTATTGATGACATTATTAACAATTAACTAATTAATAGTTATATTACTATTATTAGCTATAACAGTGAAATAGCAAAGCATCCTACCAATATTATTGATAATTACTAAGTTAATAATTAGCAACTGACTAATTATCAGCTATTAATTACATTATTAGCTGCTATAATTTATTAATAACACTAATTAGTTAATGATAACAATTACTTAAGCTTTTATAGCACTTTACGGTTAACATTTTTCCATATATTATCTCATTGTCACCAAATTATTGCCTATCATAACAATGAGTTGCCTTAATAATAACAGCCCACTATAATATTATATAATAATAATGACCACCTTAAAAATTCTTTGCTAGAGCAATAATGTATATAAAAGACATTCTAATGTACATCCTTCATTCTTCCACTAGGGTGCAGAGACATTTTAATAAGAAGCCTGAGTGTTTTTTTCCTGTTGTGTGTAGGGTCACAGGATTTGAAATCAGGAAACCTGTATTTGAATACCATCTTTGCAGTTTACCACTTCTGTGACCTTAAGGAAGTCACCAAAGCTCCCAAGGCCTCAGTTTCCGCTTCCGTAAAATTAGGGGATTCAAAATAGTGGCACCTAAGATCCCTTCTAACTTTATAAAGCAAAATCTGAGATACAAACCAGTTCTGTGTAAACTCCTTTCATCCTTTACTTCTTTATTCCCCTCATTCCTGCTGCACATTCCAACTGTTCACAGCCTGTACCTTGGCATCCAAAATGCCTAGTGACAATACAGATTCCTGGCCCGTTCTTTCCACTTTAGAATCTTCATGAAACATTGATAAATCTAGCACAGTATCAGTAACTCATAGAGTATGGAATTCCCCCCCACCAAACTAACCAAACAAACATAGGCAGTCATTTTTTAAAAGACAATTCCCTTACTTGCAATTTTATTATGTAGTTTAAAAAGATACAGACTTTATGTGTTTATTCTGTTTTGTTTTAGAATAGTGAAAATATGTCAGACTAATGGTCTTGGTAGTCAGAACTATGGTTTCCTTAAGCATGTCACTTAACCTCTAAGCCTCAACTTCCTCATCTATAAAATAAGAGCCAAGTTAGAGCACTTGTAAGCTTTATATCACTGACATGATCTGACATCAGAAATTAGGTTACAAAAGAAGAGAAAGAAAGCTCTTTTTCATTGTACGTAATGAGCTGTGATTCAGACTAGATTTAATTTTCCAAAGCAAATTGAAACTATCTTCTGATTTATTTGAGGATAATTATGGAAGTCCAATTGATAGGAGCTTTGCACTTTGATATCAACTGAAACATTTCTTATTAAATGTCCTTATTCAACCCAGTTCCACTCCATTTTTGCACTTCTGTGGGGGCAGGTAGCCTTGAGTCTTTCATCTGGCTTTATTCAAATTCTTTTTCATAGCTTTGAGACTCTTGTGAAGTATTTTGGGAGTGAGCATATGTCCAGCTTCATAATTTTATAAAATATAGTTAGTTCTTTGAAGGCTCACTTTTTTCCTCCTTTTTTGAGACTAAGTCTTCCCTATCTCATCAAGGCTAGAAATGCAGTAATATGGGCCTGACCTCACTACTGATCATCATGGGAGCTTTGACCTGTCCTGTTTCTGACCTGGTCCATTTTGCCTTCTTGTTAGACAGTCCCTCAATCCTAGGGGCTTTCCATATTGGTATCTGAATTACTATGGACACCCAAACTTCTTTAACCTACTCTAGCTCATAATTCCAGAACTCAAATGATCCATCAGTCTCAGGGTTTACAGACATGCACCATGTAGAAGCAACTTTCTATAATAGAATAATATTTTAATTCTGTTTCTTGTGAAGGGCTTTCATTTAAAATGAATACTTGTACCTTCAAAGCACTTATATTCATGGGGATATTTGCATTATGCCAACTTTAAATGAAGGTTTTATTAATTTTGCTTTAATTAGCAATCAGTCTACTTTTTAATGACATTAGATGACATTGAAATATTTCTTTATAATTCCTATACTTAGTTAAAACCAGTTCTTCCAATTAGTTCTTCAGTGAGCCTGTATAAATCATAACTTGTTAAAATTTGATTTAATTCTAAAGTTCTGACATTTTAATTATTTTAAAGAAATATTTAAAACATAGCCATGGAATTCTATGGATTCTGAAGTTTGACCACATTATTGAAACTAGTTGCAAGTGTGTCCTGATTGACTGAATCTAAGAATGTGAATTAACAGTTAACTCAAAGGTATTCCTGTATTGGTCTCTAGACTGAGCTACAAGTGTTAATTTATTTTTTCCTAGGGACCCTGCATTTCAGATGATAACGGTTACCAAGGAAATAGGTTTAGGCCTGAATATTATGGGAGGAATTAACCGGAATGAAGGGCCATTGGTATATATTCAGGAAATAATTGTTGGAGGAGACTGCCATAAGGTAAAACTATAACAAAAAAAGTAATCTATGTTTGTTTTTTTTTCATCAATTATTAGTATTAACTGGGTATCTTCTGTGTTTAAAGGACTATATTAGGCACTATTATAGAAACAAGGTAATTAGAAGTTATAGTCCTGCCCTGATGCTGTTTTTAGCCTAATGTGCAGAGCATGGTTGCTGCACAAAACTCATATTCTATGTTCTTGTGGAGTTCTATAGCATGAGAAAGTGACTTTTTAACAATAGACCAACATTTTCTCCACAATTATTTCTAGGTAATCACCATATCAAAGGTTAGGCCTGACACAGTGTGGTTTGGCATTTCAAGTTCAAGATTGCACCGAAATGAGACACTTGTGGAATATTTAGCAGTTAACAATAGAAATTTTACTTACCATGTTTCCCCGATAATAAGACCTATCCCGAAAATAAGCCCTCCCCCAAAAATAAGCCCTATTGAGATTGCTACTGTAGTGAAGGTGATCCCCTGCGCTACATGCTACATTATGGTACCCTCTGTATGCACCGTCCCCCCCCACCCCACGTGAAACGCATGCCGCGCTCCGAGCTGCATCCAGTCAGAGCTGCAGCAGTGAGCGCGTCATCCTGTTCTTCCCCAGTGATTTGCTTATTGAATAAAGGTACATTTTTTTGTTCACATTTACCTGTTTATTAAAATTGCTGTCAATGTTCATTAAAATAAGCCCTCCCCTGAAAATAAGCCCTCTGGTGTTTTTCTGTCCAAAAAAATTAATAAGACAGTGTCTTATTATCGGGGAAACACGGTAGCTGTGGCATGGAAAGATACTCAACAGGGCTATAGCTCTTGGCTTAGGTAGCCTCCCCCATCCCCCAACCTCAGGCCCTCACCCCCAAAACACACCTAGTCACCTGGGCAGGGTGTGTTAAGTTGCTGGCCATGGGATATCCATCAGGTCTGAAAGATATTAACTCCACATGGCCTGGATTGTTTTCAGTCCTTAGGCCACCAGGACAGGGCTTGAACCTTGGATATAATCCATTCTCTCTACCTCTCCCCTGCCAATCAAGTCTTCCTTATCTTTTAAGGAAAGAATTAGCCTTGACTAGTTTCATGGTGGGAGTTCCTGGTAGATATTTATTCCTTCTACAACCAAGTTTTTCTAAAAGAAGATAGTGTTTACGTTGGTTGATTTTGACATGCTTTGGGGATATAACGTTTGTTTAGCTAACAATTTAATTGTTCTATCAGCTCAGTCTTCTTTCCCGGGAGAAAGAAAAATCTCACCAAGTTTCCAAAAGAGTAGCGATGGTTGCTATTATTTTACAGCTGCTCAGTTTCCCAGTCATCTTTGAAGTGTTCCCACCCATCATGTCCAAAGCAAAGAGTACCATCTATAGTGATGAGCCCTGGATTGGAAGTCAAGGAGGCCTCTGTGAAAGGCTTAAATTAGCTACTGACTAGCTGTATAAATTTTATTATCAAGTCACACGACTTCTTTGTACTTCTCTTTCCTCCTCTGTAAAAGTAGAGGATTATATCAGAGCATTCCTAAAGCCTATACCAGCTCTTAGATACATGTTGCAATTCAGTCTTTTGGTGGTCGAAATTTGAGTGAGTGATATGTGTGTGTGGGTGTGTTTGTGTGTGAGTGATGTTGCTCCTTTAGATTGTCAATCTAATGATATTTTACTTTAGCCACACATACAGAGTTCATAGGTGGATAGAATACCAGAAATAAGCCACTGTTATTAGAAGACGGCATCCTCATAGTTAAGTCTGTCATCTGGAGACTAGAGTATGTATGCCCTATTTAGTTTCAAGCTGAGATTGTTTTATTTTTTTTAGCTTTCACACTAAATAAAAATCAGCTTTTGAATATACTTGATACAATTATAATTACCAAACCATAGGAATGGATAAGTGATGACATTTTACTGCTAAAAAGCATGTCAGGTTGCATGCTCCTTTAGATGCCACCAAAATAATCTTTCAGATGAAATAGTAAATTTGTGGTTGTGGTGATACATGCCTTCTTTGTTTGTGCTGATTGGAAGATATCTTCAATATGAATAACTAGGTGAGTTATTAACACATTTTAAAATCTGTCAGCAAAACAGTTTAGGCCCTAAACAATTAATGGATACAAGACAACTTGTAAAAAAAATGTACATCTGCAGCTGTTCCTGTGTAGTTTGACTTTGGGGGCAAATAACAAGTATGAAACTAGGAGGAATGTATGTCTCAGCAAGCAGGCTTGCATTCTTTTTCCATTGACCTTCTTTTAGAATGTCTCCCAACCCTTTTACTACCAGTTCATTTAATCTACCAGAGAGTAGATTAAAAGTAGTAGTCGGTTCAAAAACAGTATTGAAATAATTCATTGACCCATAGTTTAAGCATTACAAATTTTAAAAAACAGCTTTTTTTCCCTATTCATCATCTCTTCAAATTATCTAAAAGATACCTAAAAATTTCCTAAGAGTTCATTCAAAATAAACTTTTATCAAATTTCCTTAAATCCACGTGTGTTTTATTTTTTTTTTCTTTTAATTATTTTTTTCATTATAGTAATGATAACCCAATGGGGGTAGGGGAGACTATTATTACTATATAACATAGGCTATTTTTATTGCACATTTTCTGTGGTTTCTTTCTTCAGACTTCACAATTTGGTGAGGGGGAAGGGAGGAATTATAGTATTTACCACTAGAGAGCAGCAAAAAGTTATTTATGTTGTTTGTTGCAGGCCTAACCAGACAGAAGAAAATTGCCAGAACAAAACTAGGTGGGGGAGAGATAGGAGATAAATGAGGGGAAAAGAAACCCAGAGTACATTGTTAACAAGAGTAAATCATTCTTCTGTATCACTGATTCTCACCCTTGTCAAATATGAGGACACTTTTTTACCATCAAAAAATTCTCAAGTACCACTAGATAATAGTTGTAGTTAGTACCCTTTTGACTGAAAAAAAAAAAAAAAAACCAAGACTTTGAAGAATTCCAGAGCTGGTAGAGACCTCAGAGGCTATCTAGTCCAATTCATACCTAAACAAGAATCACCTCTATAACATACATGACAAGTAGTCATCCAGACTTTGATTAAAACTGACAGAAAGCTATGAAGTATTTAGTAACAAGTCTCAATAAATTTTATGTATTTATAATTTTAAGGCATATAATATATAAATATAATAGAAATAAGTCTATAAATATATAATATATAAAAACACATATACATATTTTATGCATTACTAATATTTTATTCACAAAAGTAGAAGGAAAGGTCTTATTTAATTCCCAGAGACTAAAAAACAAATTTTTCATCTTATACATAAATGAAGCATCAATAATATAAAGCCATAGGCACAAAATCCATTGTTGATTCATTCTATATTTTTTGCTGAAGCCTAAATAAAGAGCAAAATGAAAATGCCTGATCTACATATGGGTTCTTGCATCCTTTGCAGTAACTCTTCAAGGCACCCCAAGAGAATCTGTGGCTCACAGGTTGGGAACCACTATTTATTACATTGGCAGTAGTACAAAGTAGTTTGCTACCATATGAGTGAGTACTTTCTTTTCTTGTTTAGGTGGAATTTCAGAATTACTATAGGCACTCAATAAACACTGGATGAATCTATTGAATGGTTTTGACACTAAGCATTTTCTCTTAGGGAGTTGATGAAATCATTAAAAGAAGAGAGCAGATCATATAGGAGAAGAGGGCCCAGGACAGAGCCTTGACCTATGATAGGCATAATGAGTTAGTAAAAGAAAGTGAGGAGTTTTTAGCCAAGTAGGAGGAGAACTGTGAGGGTAGTGTCGTGAAAATCTAGAAAAGAGAGTATCCAGGAGGAGAGAGTTGTCACCAAGGCCAGATGCCACAGAGATGTCAAGATGGATGACGACTGTGAAAAGATGATGAAATTTAACAAAAAAAAAGGCTTTTTCAATCTGATCAGGGTAAAGCAAAGATGTCCATTATCACCACTATTTCATATAGTACTTTAAAAGTAGCAATAAGAAAAGAAAAATCGAGGGCATAAAGATAGGCAAAGAGGAGATAAAATACTTTTTTATAGATGTCTTTTGCTGAAAGAACTCTAGAAAATCAACTAAAAACTTAATCAAAATAATAACTTCAACAAAGTTGCTAGTTATAAAATAATTGCACTGAAGTTACTGGCATTTTTGTATGTTGCCAACAAAATCCATCAGAAAGAGATAGAAAAATAAATCACATTTAAAATAACTACAGAATACATAAAATACTTGGGCTTCTACCTGCCCAAGACACATATAGGATCTATATGAGTACAATTAAAAGGTGTGCTACAGAAATAAGGACAAACCTAGAATAATTGGAAAGATTTTAATTGCTCGTGGGTAGGCTGGCCAACTTAATAAAAAATAACTCTACCCAAATTAATTTATTTATTCAGTGCCATATAAACCAAAGAATTACTTTATAGAGCAAGAAAAAATAATGAAAATCATCTGGAGGAACAAATGATCAAGCATCTCAAGGAAACTAATGGAAAAAACTGGAAAGGAAGGAGACCCAACAATACTAGATCTCAATCTATACTACAAAGCAGTAATCATCAAAAATACTTTTGCTGGCTCAGAAATAAAGTTTGATTAGTGGAACAGATGAGTTAAAAAATATGAATTAAAAAATGAACAGAATATGCTAAGGTTAGTAAACAACACTAGAAACTGGGTTAAACTACTAAAGCAACAAACTAGTCAACAAAAACTAAAGGGAAAATTAGAAAGTAGTTTGGTAGAAACTAGGTATAGACCAATATTTCACACCTTATGCCAAGATACAATGTGTACATGACTTAAATATAAAGGGTAACATCATAAACAGAGAAGCAAGGAAGAAATTACCATTCAGATTTATAGATGGAACAGTATGAACCAAACAGGGGACAGAGATGCTCACAGAAGATAAAATGAACAATTTAGATCATGTAAAATTTTTAAAGGGTTCTTATATAAACAAAGCCAATGCAACTAAAATTAGAAAGGAAGTAGGTAATTTGGGGGGAGGGAGTTTGGGGAATCTTTGCAACAGATTTCTGTAGTAAAGGTCTCATTTCTAAGATGTAAGGAACTGGTTCAGATTTATAAAAATAAGTGCCATTCCCCAATTGATAAATGATCAAGAGATAGGAACAGGCAGTTTTCAGAGGAAGAAATTCAAGCTATTGATAGTCATATGAAACAGTTAACTAGTTGGCAAATTAATTGTCAGATCATTTAATCTTGGGCCTTTTCTATTTCACTTATTTTCTTTTAGCTGTCATGTGAGAGGTTACTACTAGTTTACCCCTTGAATCCTTTTCAATTCTAAGATTTTATGAGGAAATTATTGTTTAACCTTTCTTAAAGTAATTCAGGAGGCACTTTTAGGCTATTACTGTATTTTAGGGGCATTATTTTGAAGTCACTTGTCATGGACAGTTGTTGTGTAGGAGGGCTAGTTCACAGGGAACATTGCTTGATGCAGTTCCCCTGCATTTTTAAAAAAACTATCCTTGTGTGTCTTCATGTGCAAATCACAAGCACGCAGAGGTCCATGTGCAGAAATTCATTATGTAAATCGCTTCATGTTGTTGATCTTAACTAAGAAAATTCTAACTAGAACCAAGCCCATTCCAAAGTACAGGAGATAAAAGAGAACTTAATTTGGGACTTTACAACATTGTAATTGATATTTAAATTAATTATCTTTAAAATTAATTGCATTTTAATTAAATTAATAAGTTAAATACCACCAAATTACTAAACAACTAATAACTAGTTTTAAAATAGGTTCATTTAATTTAAAGTTCTAAAGCATTTTGGGGGGGTTAAAAAGTTTAGAAAGTATTAAGTAATTTTCATAAAGACACTTATTAAATTAACACATAGTGAATTTTTTAAAAGTGCAATAGATTTTTTAAAAAATGGTTGAATGAGTATGTATGGTGATTACATGTTATGCAATAATTTTGATGAGATAAATAATTCCTTAATTCCTCCCTCATGGAAGTGATCT
Organism: Petaurus breviceps papuanus; assembly: GCF_028583685.1. Lineage (NCBI taxonomy): Eukaryota > Metazoa > Chordata > Mammalia > Diprotodontia > Petauridae > Petaurus > Petaurus breviceps. The sequence goes on along the minus strand of NW_027187335.1, from coordinate 4,555,353 downwards.
CTTTAACCTCTGATTTTGATTGAGCACTTTGTATCTTCTATATTCAATTATACTTACTTGGGTATATTATCTGTGCTCTCCTGTAGGTTGTAAGGCAGGGATTGTGTCCTTTTTTGTCTTGATACCCTCATGCATTAACTTAAAGACTTGCTCTTGGTAGATGTTTTAATAAGAAACGTTTGCTGAATGAATAGATGGATGTTGAAATAGATTTCATTAGAATACTTTGCCTCATTTTTAATGAATCATAAGGTAAAATGTATTTGTTACAACCTATATTAAGAAACTTTTCCATTGTAGATGCATACAAATCTAAATGGCCAGTGTTTACTGATGGACACCACTCTCCTGGTTTTTTTCCTACCTGTCTGACTATTCTTTCTCTGTCTCCTTTGCTGCATCCTCATCCAGATCACTCAGTCTGAGCATAGGTATCCCTAAGGGTTCTGTCCTGGGCCCTCTTCTCTTCTCCTGTACTACTTCACTTGGCGATATTTGGAGTGTATGGGTGTTCAGGGAGGACTGCCACCTTTGTTGTGAGGGTGTGCTGAGCCATTTTCAGGGCTGCTGGTCCACCTTTGATGTCCACCTTCACCCAACTCTCACTTGTGACTTCAAGAAGCTGTAGTATGCACAACAATCACACCCTGGTAAATTGTCTTGCCAGATGGGCTAAAAACCTGGTTGAGAGTGACAGACAGGCCTCTAATCCATCAGTGGGTGAGGGGGATGTCTACTCCAAGCGTGTGAAGACTTCCCCCAGTAGAATGGGTGGATAAGAACAATTTGTTCCAGTGACCACATGGCAGTGTTGCGAAGGACTTAAAACTTCATCAGACATAGAAGACCCCAAGGTCATCCACTGCATCCCAGGCCATCACCTGTCATCTTGAATTTTGTCTTGTCACTGGATGTCATTTACTGTGGAAGAGAGTGAGTCTTTCCCCACTCCAGCCAAAGAGGGCAGCTAGGTGGCACAGTGGATAGAACGCTGGGCTTGGAGTGTTCTGATTTCAAATCCAGCCTCAGACTCTTACTAGCTGTGTGACCATGAACAAGTCACTTAACCTCTGTTTGTATCAGTTTCTTCAGCTGTAAAATGGGGTTAATGATAGCACCTACCTCTCAGAGTTGTTGTAAGGCTCACAGTGCCTGGCACATAGCAGGTGCTGTGTGAACGACAGCTATTCTTGTTGTTGTTTTTATCCAACCTCCATTCAGCCAACAGTGATTTTCCTAAAGCCCCCTAATCAATCGGTAAATTCTACAGGCTCCCTATAATCTCCAGGAGCAAATACAAAGTGCTTTATTTGGCATTTACGGCCCTTTGTAGCTTAGCCCTTTCCTCCTATTACATCTTACTCCCTGATGCATAGTCTTTGATCCATTAACACCATCCTCCTTGCCGTTTCCCAAACAAGACACTCCACTTCTTGGCTCCAGGTATTTGCTTTGGCTATTCTCCCTTGCCTTGAAACTTTCTCCCTGTTCTACTTTTTCCTTTAAGTCCCAACTAAAATCCTGTCTTCTACAGGAACGTTTCCTAACCCCTCTTAATTCCAGTGCCTTTTCTCTTAATTATTTCCTATTTATCCTGTCTGTTGCTTGCTTTATATGTACATATTTGCATGTTGTCTCCCCCATTAGACTATAAGCTTCTTGAGGACAGGGGATTTTGCTTCTTTTCATATCACCAGTATTTAGCACAGTGAATGACACATAGTAGGAACTTTGTAAACACTGATTGATTGCTATCAAGATAAGCAAATCATTTATAGGCATATTCTCAGATGAGTTCAATTTATATTGTTTTCCTTTTGTTGTTTGTCTTCTGTAATCTGGACCTATGATTTCCTGGGTTTGAGGACCTCCTTGTGAAAATACCGTCTCCTAATGCAGATCAGTGAATATTCTTCATCCAGTGGTCTTGGACCACTGAGAGATGAAGTGACTTGGCAGGGTCACATAGCCAAGATATTAAAGGGAGGCAGGACACAGAGGTCTTCCTAACTCTGAGAATGGCTTTCCATCCACTGTGCCCTACTGCTGATTTACTTATATATCCTTTAGATACTCATGAATACACCAGTATGTGTACACGCATATGTGTCCTCTACCAATGTAAATATAGAAATTGAGCCACAATTCATAGTTTTAGAGAGTGCCTTGAACACAGAGGTTAGATTATTTCTCCAGGGTCACATAACTATTATGTGTCACAATCATGACTTGAGCCAAGGTCTTCCCTGACTCTTAGGCCAAATGTCTATCCACTGTGCTGTACTAGAACAGCTATGTGGTACAGTTGATGGAGTATCCTGGTCTGGAATTAAAAAGACCTGAGTTCCAGTCCAGCTTCAGACAGCTATTAGCTATGTGACCCTGGGCAAGTCACTTAACCCTGTTTGCCTCAGTTTCCTCCTCTGTCAAATGATCTAGAGAAGGAAATGGCAAACTGCTCCAATATCTCTGCCAAGAAAACCCCAAAGTGTCAAACTCACCTGAAACAAATCAACAGCAACAAAAACACTACAGCTTCTCTTATGTGTCTCTGTATTTGTATTAATAATTTAAAAATAAATGTTTTAATAGGAGCAACATGAAATATCACTACAAGCACTTAGTCCTGATTAATAGTTCTTTACATTGAAATTAATAATGCATAAAATATGTTTTTTATTTAATTCCTTTTAGTTTCCATCAGGATTCTCTGTCTAGTCTTACTTTCACATTTGTCTGTTCATCTCACTTATATGATTGTTGTTAATATGTACTCCATCCTTCTAGTTTTGTTTTTTGCTTTGAATTAAGCATTTGAGACATATTTTATACTATTCTTATGGAAAAGAGAATTCTGTGGATTAAAACAATATAGTCAAATGGATTAGGAAATAGTGTAGACTCAATGCTAATCACAGTTCAGTGTCAATGGGGAGGAAGTATCTAATGGAATCCTCCAGGATCTATGCTTAGCCTTGTGCTGTTCCATGTTTTCTTTTTTCAATGTCTCAAATATGCTAGCTTATCAGATTTTTCAGTGACTCCAAGCAGAGAGGGATAGCTAATACACTGGTTAGCAGAGTCAAGAGCCAAAAAGATCTTGACAGGTTAGTACATTGGGTTGAATCTAATTGAATGAAATTCCAGGGGATAAATATAAAGTCCTAAATTTGGATCCCTAAAATCAGTTTCACAAGTTCCAGATGAGAAGGAGGCATTATTAGAAAGCTATTTGTCCTAAAAAGGACTGGAGATTTTAGTGGACTACAACCTCAATATGAGTTTGCAGTGTGAGGCAGTAGCCCACAAAAGCTTAATGCAATTTTGGGCTAAGGGAGGCAGCTTGGTGGCACAGTGAATAGAGTGCTGGGCCTGGAATCAGGAAGACTTGAGTCCCAATCCAGCTCTGACACCAGCTGTGTGACCCTGGGTAAGTCACTGAAGCCTCTTTGCCTCAGTTTCCTCACCTGTAAAATGAACTGGAGAAGAAAATGGCAAACTACTCCAGTATCTTTGCCAAGAAAACTCCAAATAGGATCATGAAGACTCAAGACACAGCTGAAATGGCTGAAAAACAACAAAAACAAAGAAGGCATAGCTTTTAGGAATTAGAAGGTAGTAGTCCTTTGCCCCTCTTAGAACTCATTTGGTAAATTATTTTCAGTTCATAGTGTCAAAGTTTAAGAAGGATATTGGTATTTCTAGATTGTCCAGAGAATGACAGCCAAGTTGATGAAGAGTTCTGAGCCCTTCATACGAATGGGTTAAAGTAGGGGTTTTTAATCTTATTTGTGTGTTACAGAGCCCCTTGGCAGTATGGTAAAGCCCTGAACCCCTTGTCAGAGTAATGTTTTTAAACATATAAAATACATAGGATTACAAAGGTAATGGATTATATTGAATTATATTATATTGAAATGAAGTGCCCAAAATGCTAAGAAAAACGAAGTTCATAGACTCCAGGTTAAAAGTCCCTGGGTGGCAGGAACTGTGAATGTTTAGCCTGGAGGGGAGGATAGTCAGGAGAGATTTGATACCTGTGTTCAAGTGTTTAGAAGACCGATGTGTGGATGAAGGGTTAGATTTACCCTTTTTGACCTTAGAATATAGGAGCAAGGGTGTAGAAGTTGCAAAAAAGGGCAAATTTAGACTTCATGTCAGGAAGGTCTTCTAAAAATTTGATCTATCTAGGACTAGAATGGACTGCCTCATGGGTGGTAGCTTCCACCTTATTCATGGTCTTCAAGCAGAGTTTGGATTACTACTTGGTGAGAATGGTAGAATAGTAATACATTTCTGACTATTGGATAAAGCTACATAGCCACTAGGGTGCCATGACCCCTCTATCAGCTTCCAATCTTCTTCTGGCCATCTTTTTATGCAGTTCTGGAATGAATGATGCTGCTTCTGAGTTTTGTCTGATTATTTTATTGTTAATCTTTCTGGAGCCATTTTCTCATTTTTTTTTTCTGGAATATCTTTTGGAGAGCCTGACTTCTCTATGGTCTCTCATGTTGCCATCTTTCCTGGAATTCTCCATAGCCTCTGAAAGATACAATAACATTATCTTTAGTCTTTGTGAGAGAAGCTATTGGTGTTACAACTGGTGTTAACTACTCATTGATGAGATTATAAGTCCATCAGAGTACCTAGTGATTTGTGCTTTTTTGACAATATTTATAACATATACTTAATACTTTAAAGGTCCGTGAACTTATCAGTATGGTCACTTTATCCTCTGACCATATTGAAACCCATCTAAAACTTAGCAGACAAACTTTTAAAGTAGTCCTGCTTAGGGGAAAAATGTATCCTACTGTGGTCAGTCTAGAAATGCACCTTTGATTGGTCCTTCACCAACTGACATATCACCAAACTCAAACTTAAAACCTTGCCTTCTTTGTAGGATCTACCAGGGCTTATTTTCTACTCCCTGAGTTTGTCCTTCCTTTTCGAAGAGGACCATGGCATCAGGGAAATGATGACATAATTTGCAGTTGACTTGGATTTGAGTGAGTGAGGGCTGTGCAAGGTCACCAACCTCACTTTCTCCTCCAGAGCCATGTGGATCCAGAGACCAAATACTCTTCAGGATGACTAGAGATGGCCCAGGATGCCATGGTAGACCCTGGCTCTTTGTAAGCTAAGGCCTTTTCAGGTTCTCACTTTGAATGTGGTAACACCCATTCAGTGTGAATAGGCCTCTTTAAGAAATGAGTCAAGGGATGGCCCCTTTAATTAGAAAAAAAGAAAAAAAATTTCCACTCCCACAGATTTTTAAGAACCCAGTGTCAACTCCATACCATAATGAGGTATCAAAAGTGAGCTTAGTGAATGTTACCAGCTTTTCTTCAGACATAATTCCATTTTCACCATCTTTAAATGTACAAAGTGTTCCCAAAGTTGTAGTGTGGTTTTAAGCTATTAAAGTTATCATCATCATCACTGTCATTATTTAATAGCTATTAAACTCTTAAAGATTAAAACTGGACTAAGATTTTAGGGTAACCCTATATTATGCAGCTCAATTTAATTGTAATACAGAGTTTTAAAAAAAATAGTCAGGGGAGGAGGTAGTGTAACATAGTAGATAGAGTTCATATCCCATTTCCTGTGCTATCTGTGACCATGGACAAATCATTTATCTTCCCTGAATCTCAAGCAATGCTCAGAGAGTATGAGGGATGCAATCTGCATGATTGGAGGGAACTCCTATAATGAGAAAGTCCCCATGTTTTGAAAATCACCAGGTCATTAATATATTGACCAAGGAAAACACTGTGGGATAATTTTGACTCTGCAAAAACAGCAGGGTTCTTTATAGGGGTTTTTTTTCATGACATTTTAAAGACTCCACTTCAAAAGTTAAAGTCACTGCCCCAAGGAGAATCTCTGTCCCAAGTAGAAAGGTAGATTTTCCTTGCTTAGGGACAAATTGAAGTGCAACTGAACACTTCTAAAGAATTCTTCCTGAATGAGAACTGAACCTAAAATATTATTTTTGGAGGGAAAAGAATTATAGAATGTGAATAACAACTTAAGATGAATTATTTTTTTAATGGAAAAACCATTTGAAAAATATATGTAGAGACATTCCTATATACATATTGCCATTGATTTCATTTAAGAAGAATAATTGAAATCTCCTAAAGTAAAAGTGAAACAATTTTGCTTATATATAAAACCAAACTCCAGCTTGATAGAAATCATAAAGATCAAATCCTTTTTCTAGACTTTATAAATTTACTGTTTGTACAACATATTGTTATTACTACCACTACTGTTGTTATTTGCATTTAGTCATGTTGGTTCTATTAAATTTTTTTAAATGAACTTTTAAAAAAATTATTTGCTAGGATGGAAGATTAAAGCCAGGGGATCAGCTTGTGTCTATAAATAAGGAGTCACTGATTGGTGTTTCATTTGAAGAAGCTAAAAGCATAATTACTAGAGCAAAATTAAGGTAACTATCTTAACTCTCAAAGATAATCAGATTACTAAGTATGTCTGTTAAAAAAAGTAATTGTAAATGTTTTAATCAAATTCTTCACACTGTAAGAATCTCTAATATTGTAGAATAGTGGTTTCAAAATTAGATAGAAATGGGACCACTAATCTGTACACTGGGATCTCTGCAGGTCACATATTTACTTCAAAAAACACATATTAACATTATCTATGTTTTGTTTTATCTTTATTTCTGTTGTTAAATATTTTCCAATTACATTTAAATCTGGTTCAGGCCATAGGCCACATGTTTGACATCTCTGCAGTAAAATACATTGCTTTATTTTTCAAATAGCTAAAAAGTCTTATTATGTTCATAAAATGATTTCTCTTTAATTCTAGATCAGAATCTACTTGGGAGATAGGGTTCATAAGACAAAAATTTAACTCGAGTCAACAAGAAACCACACAGTGCTCATCCCTCTTGCCATCTTCAGCAGGATGTGAGGCCCAGGTTTCAACATCTTTTAATATCTTTTCTCATCATGAGAACTGTGACCAAAAGATGTCATCCACTCCCAACGCTGTAAATACCACCTTAATGTCTTTTAAAAAAAATCAGGTAAGAGTTTTCATTTATAAACTTACAAATACAATTCACAAATTCTTTCTGTTTCTATTTACATTTTCCTCCCAAGATTCAGCTTTCTCAAGTTAAGTCAACAAACATTTATTAAGAGCTTACCATGTAATCATGAACTGTGCTAAATGCTGGGGGGAAAAAAGCAAAAATACAGTCCCTTACCTCATGTGGCTTATATTCTAATGAATGACAACGTACAAACAACTATGTATATACAAGATGTATATGGCATAAATAGGAAATAATCTCAATGGAGTTCGGATGGGGGGAATGGTAGGGAAGGTGTTCTAGGGAAGGCCTCTTGCAAATTCTCCATTGGTATTCTCAAAATATAAAAAGACCTTGAGGAACCCCTTCAATATTTTGGGTGAATCATCTTTGGAAGATCCAAGGAAACATAGAACAGAAAAGAATGAAAGGACACAGAAGGGTTGGTATTTGTATTGCTGGAGAGAATAACCACATTGGTGAAGTCATCAATCCATTGCATTGTCAACATACCATGACTGAACCCCTGTGATTCTTGAGGCAGCATTGATGTGACCCAATGGCAGCATATATCAACACATAGCCATGAGACCCCATTGAGTTTCTGGCAGCCCCCACTGGGATTGAATTTATCATCATCTCTTTTGATGCCTTAGATGACCTTAGACAAGTCTGCCCTTTGATTCTCTAGCTTTTTTGCTGTATACCAAGGGTACTCTTTAGTGTCTGTCTGGTCATTGCTCTTTCCTGTATAGACCATATTTCCTTGAATATGGCTCTGCAAAATTAGATTCGGGTAGAATGATAGAATTTCAGATCAAACCCACATATCAAGAGTTCCCTACCACAGAGCTCTGACAGCTGAAAGGAACAAAGAGAAGTATTTGTACTTGAAACCCAAGTTCACTACAAAGATTAAAAAAAAGAAATACAGGCAGGCTTTTAGATAACGGGATGAGAATTTTCAAACGTAAAGCCAGCCATAGGTCCATGCTGTTCAGACATTGCACATGAAATTTTCTAGCTTCTATAGCTCCTGGCATTTTTTTATATTGGGTTCTGTTACTCTTTGAAAACTGCAGCATAAAGCCTTATATTTTGTTGGCCTTGGACACAGTAGGATTCAAAGTAATTGTTACCTTTAATTTCTTTGATTTTATAGCTATTTATCTGAAAATGAGCATACCCAAATGTTAGGGGTTTGGCTCATATTTTTCAGTATGGCTTCAGTCTCTTTAACCATGTTTTTTTTATGTTAACATGTCCTCCTAGCTTGGTCTTTGACCTACTTTAGAAAATGCCATTTCATGTTTCTCATTTTCTTTCATAGATAAAAACTGGATTCAAGAAAAAAGAGTCATCTCCAATTACTTCTTCCAACAACAGCTCCACGGATGTGTCTAATACAAGTAAATGCCCACTTAATTCCTTTTTCCTGTTGTTTTTCATTTCTGCTTCTGTGGGGAGGGTATATAATGCAACTTCATAGACTTTTCAGAAAGGTACAATATACTTTTAAAATTTACTTTATCGAATAAATGACCAAAATGAATGGACTGTTTGGTAGTCCCTGACAAATTGACTTGGGTTGGAAATGTCCCTAGAGAGGTAGTTAAATTTTTTTAATATGTATGACCATAATCTTCTCAATGTTGCTGTAATAATCGATGAACTATGTTGAAACCAGATAATGAAAATTCTCCTATAAATAAAGATCTGGTTGCTGTGGAAACAGTACTTGTCACTTTAGTGAGGTGTGTTAGATTTACCTTTTAAAAACTATTTTTACAGTTTCACTTGGCTTGGGAAAAGAAATACCTTTATGAAACAGGCACATAGAATTTCTTATCTGCTAGGAAATTATTTACCTATATCTGAATAATACCTATGTTTACATAATACTAGATTATTTCAGTTTATAAAGTATTCATAGCTAAAAGATCAAAAGCAAAAATGTTAATGGGTTATAATTATCACTAAAATGTCTACTACTGTGTCTTGAAATAAAATTTTACTGAGGCATTTTGACTAAGTTTTTGGGGTAGGTAGGTATCACTGTTGCATAGAGCACTTGACCCAGAGTGTAGAAGACCTGAGTTCAAATCTAGTTTTGAGTAATTTACTATCTGTGTGATCCTGGTCAAGTACTTTAATCAGTTTGCCTCAGTTTCCTTAACTCTAAAATAGGGATAATAACAACACCTATCTCTCAGCTTTGTTTTGAGGATCAAATGGGATAATAATCATAAAGCATTTAGCATAGTGCCTGGCACATAGTAGTAAACACTATGTATATGTTTATCATTATTTATTATTATTATCATGTTGGTTTCCATAATTCATCACTTTCATCATTGGACACCTGTCTTTTCCTATTTGTAGGTAAGCTTGAATTCCACAATGATGAAAGATGAATTGACGTTTTAAAACTGTCCAGGTTATGAAGGAATTTTTTCATTTATGTTAAGGCCATAGTGGTTTTCATTAATTGAGAGAAAAACTCACCATTTGGTTAGAAATCTTGCATTCCTTGTATTCATCTAAAAATTATAGTGGTAGACATTGTCGTTTGGGAATCTCTTCATTCAGAGATTATTTCTGGTCTCTAGATATATCATTTTTATTTCATATTGAGAACCCAAGTAAGAAAAGAAACAGAGGTCAAAGTTCCATTCAGCAGTGGTAGGATGAAATGGAAGATGAATGAGGTACTTTCCTAAACATACTAAGAACCAACCCACTGTTTTTGTACTTCAATTTCATAAGATGATAGTGATAACACTACCATGTATTTTACATTTTAATTTTTTCTTTTGAAAATCATTTAGCACTTCCATGTCTCTGTATTATTCAATATGCCTTTATCCAGTGTTGCTTTCTTTATGCAGTATACTGAGGATAGAGAGAAAATGAGGGAGGGAGGTAGAGAGCAAGGAAGGGAGGGAAGGAGAGGGAGAGGGACATGGGGGGGAGAGAGAAAAAGAGAGAGAGAGAGAGAGAGAGAGAGAGAGAGAGAGAGAGAGAGAGAAGGAAGGAAGGAAGGAAAAGAATTTTCCCTGAGGACACTTAAAAGTATAATGAAAATTCTTTATGCATTTAAAAATTACAACTTTATTCATTCTGGTTAGAGTTGGATTTTTTTTTTGATAATGCAAGACAATATTTCAAGAGAGGTATTTAAAAACAGAAATATATACCTCTGGGTTCTGGCTTAATTTTATCTGCCCAATGTGGCACATCCTTACATATGTCAGTAATTAAGAAAAAGAAGCATGGCTCTAAAGGTCTTTTGTGATGAAAGTCTCAGTGTTCTCTGAGGCCAAAAGGATATGGATGGCTTCTCCAGAAAATCTTCCCCTTTCTTTCTGGGTACAAATGGGTTGTCTACCTATGTGTATGTTTCCCTTTCTCTCTCTGCCAGTCTTTCTTTCCATTTTCACTGCCTGTGTGCTTTCTCATCTTCTCATGCCCGTGCTACTGCAGCAGCCTCCTAGTAGGTTTTCCTGACTCCAGATGAATATTCCTGTGCTTCTCTGTATTCTTCATGTCTATTGTTTCTTATGGTGTAATGATATTGTATTGCATGACTGTACCATAATTTGTTCAGCCATTCCCCAGTAGATAGAATACTCATCTTTTTAACACCGATATTCTTCTGAAAATGCTATGTCATGGAATATTGCCATCTTCAGAGAGCTAAAGTTTTAGATAATCCAGTAGGTGATGGGAAGGTGCATGGCAGATATAAGTATATTGCACTGTTTAATCCATGAATAGTGGAACCCAGGAAGACACAAAAAATGCATCATATAAGACGATGGTATCAAACATAGAAATGGGGGCCACTAACCCATATATACAAGTATCCCTGTGGACTACATATTGACTTAGGAAACCATATATTAACATTATATTTGTTCAGTTGTATTTTTATTTATTTTGTTAAATTATTCTCAATTACATATTAATCTGGTTCAGCCACACTTTGGAGTGGTGCATGTTTGACTTTTGTATGTCTGATTTAAGAGATATATGAATGGAAAAGAGATGGCATAATCATTTAAGGAGAGCAAACTTAGGTGTTTTACTGGTACTCATGTACTTTTTTTTTTTTTTTAGCAATCGGGGTTAAGTAACTTGCTCAAGGTTACACAGCCAGTTATTTCTGGGTGGGTCTGAGTGTCTGAGCCCGGGATTCAATCTCCAGGTCATCCCAACACTGGAGCTGGTGTTCTTACTCGCTGAGCCACCTGGCCGCCCCTAAGCAATTGGGGTTAAGTAACTTGCTCAAGGTTACACGGCCAGGTGTTTCTGGGTGGGTGCTAAGCATCTGAGCCCGGGATTCGATCTCCAAGTCATCCCGACACTGGAGCCAGTGCTCTTACTCGCTGTGCTACCTGGCTGCCCCCCTGATTCCTTCTTAATACCTCCTCAAATATATGTACTTTGTTTTAATCCTGTTTTTATTGATATCTTTGATTTTATATTCCCTTCATTTTCAAATATGTTTTTCCCCTTCCCTACCCATTGAACTATCCCTTAACCTTTTTTTTTTTTAATTCTGAGCTTAAAACGACAAGGAGCATTTCCATACAAAACACAAAAGGAGATTGTATATGATACTGAATCTCCATTTCACATTTCTTGTTTTTTAAGAAAAGTAGATAATAAATTCTACATGTCATTTTCAAAATTATCCTGCTTGTCTGTTTCCTTCTGAACTTCCTTCTCTTCTGTGCACTTTTAACAATGTTACAATGACCTTCCTTTTTTTTTTTGCATCACTATTGCTAACCTTCCAACTCCCAACCTAATTAAAACCGAATAAAAAAAATATAGCAAATATAGTCAAGAGAAACAAATCCAGACAGCAGACCTGTCCAGAAACGTGTCTTCTACACCTTGTTTCCATCACGTATCTGTCAGCAGTGAAGTAACATGCTTCATTATAGGTCCTTGGAAGACACAATTGATAATTGCATTGATTAGCATTCAGTATTGCTGTCCTTGTTTAAATTCTTTTTTGCTCTCTGGATCTCAGTTTCCTTATCTGTATGATGATAGGCTGATTTGATCATTTTTGAAGATCTCTGTCATGTAATATGCTGTGACTTAAATGAGAAAATATATTGAAAACAGTGTGTAAACTTTAAAGTCCTATGTAAATGTCTGTTATTATTGTTATTATTCTATCCTTCTAGACCACCTAGCCCTAAAATTGAATTGGTGTGTCCTGAGAATAAAAATATTTCAATATTAACCTAAGTAAAACCCAATTAGCAAGATTTCAGGTCTGCGAAATTGAATGGGAAAAATAATTATTTTCACTGACCTCTAACAGAAATTTATCATTTCCTCAATTTTTAATAAAAAACAAACAAACAAAAAAACATGATTCTGAGGAATCTGTTTGCTTTCTCAGGCTCTGTCAGAGGGGTACATGAGACCAAAAAGGTCAGGAACCCCTGCTCTATAGCATGAAAAGTTTATTCAAGAAAACAATTGATAGATACTAGACATGGTGAGAACCAAACTACCCCACAAAAAATTAGTCAGTAAATATTTATTAAGCACCTACTATGTGCTAGGCCTAGTGCTAAGCATTGAGAATGCAAAGGAAGGTAGAAAACAGTCCCTGCTTCCAAGGAGCTCACAGTTCAGTGGAGGAGATAACATATAAACAATGATTTACAGACAAGTGATATATAGCATAAATTATAGGAAATAATCAACAGATGGAAGGCACTAGAGTGAAGGGAGATTAGGAATGACTTCTTTTCTAATATGGGATTTTGTTAATAGATTGGAAAAAACTTGTTTGTTTTTTTTTAAAGCAATCGGGGTTAAGTAACTTGCTCAAGGTTACAGGGCCAGTTATTTCTGGGTGTGGTGCTAAGTGTCTGAGCCTGGATTCCATCCCCAGGTCATCCCAACACTGGAGCTGGTGCTCTTACTCGCTGAGCCACCTGGCCACCCCTAATTTTGATTTTTTTTTAAAGCAATCAGGGTTAAGTAACTTGCACAAGGTTACATGGCCAGTTATTTTTGTGTGGGTGCTGAGTATCTGAGGCCGGAACCAATCCCAGGTCTCCCGACACTGGGGCCAGCACTCTTACTCACTGCGCCACCTGGCCACCCCTGAAAAAACTTGTTATTGACGTTAGTATTATCCCTGAGTCACTTTCTGTATATATTCAGTCATTCATCAGAACTAAGATTGGAATTAGGGAAAAAAAGAGAGATAAAGTTAAATAGCCTACAGTTGAACTATAACTCAATCCTGAACTATTTAAACAAGCAATTGAAAATCAGAACTGGAAAATGGACAGAAGAAATGACACTGATACTGAGTAATGATTTTATTCACAAGTGTAATCAATGCCAGTTAATTGCCACATCAAGAAGATGAAGAGTCTAGACCAAGGGTGGGGAACCTGGGGCCTTGAGGCCACATGAGGCCTTCTAGGTCCTTTGGTCTGGCCTTTTGACTGAGTGCAAGTGAACTTTGGATTCAATCAAAGATAAACCTTCGTTTCCGAGAGAAGCTTTGTTGTTTAGTCATTTCATTTATGTCTCACTCTTTGTAAGCCCATTTTGGGTTTTCTTAGATATGGGAGTGGTTTGTCCTTTTCGTCTTCAGGCTAATTTTACAAATGAGGAAACCGAGGCAAACAGAGTTAAGTGACTTGCCCAGGGTCACATGGATAATAAGTATGTGAGTCTGGATTTAAACTCAAGTCCTCCTGACTCAAGGTCCAGTATTCTGCCCACTGTACCACCTAGCTGCCCAGAGAGAAACCTGGCGTTAATTAAAAGATTTTGACAATTTCCCAAAGACAGCCTAACTTTCTACATTTCTCATTTTCAGCATAGGTACAGCCTGCTGTCCATTTGCAGTATTTGTCCAAGATGTATATTGATGAGTGAGCTCTTTAGGTTGTCTGTCAAAATATATATTGTATTTTGGACAATAGACATTCTTCATCCACTTAGTTTCTCCTATGTGGATAGTTGGTTTAAACTTTTTAGTCATGGCAACCTCTAGTTTCTATTATTATGTTAAAAAAATTCCCTTAATTGCATGGAGTTTGATAAACACATAAATCTTTGTCTTAGTAACCATATATTGTTGTGACCTCAACACCCATATCTTACCTTCAGAATTCTGCATAGATGTGTCAAAGGTTTCCAAGAAGACCAATTGTTTTCATTACTGTTCTTTATGTTCTTGAGAAATAAAGGGAATGCAAATCAGGTTGTACTTGAAGACAGATGCTCTGAAAAAGATACTCAAAGAAAAACTGCATAAAGATGTGACAGTTTCAGAAAAGGATTTCTGCTGTTCTCTTGTTTCCATGAAGTAGAAAAATTGCACTCAAAATTTTATTTAGCAGTGATAACTTCAAGAGTAGGGAATGAGCTGAGTTACAGGAATGGATTATTCCTATTTGACTGTTTTAAAAGAATTAATTCTCGAGTCATCAGTCCACTTTTGCACCACATTTGTTCATTTAGCAAAGATGAGGTGCCTATGTTGGTATTTTAGAAAGAGTCAAGAATAGCTAGGATCTGTGACTCTTACATTCTTTCTAGAGCACTTTTACCAAGTGTATCCAGCAAGCATTTATTAATTGCTTGCTATGTTCAAGTCACTAAAGATAAAAGTTAGGCAGTCCCTGTCTTCATGAAACTTCCATTCTACTGGGTTTGGGGGAAGGAGGAGGTAATTGGGAACATGATGAGGATACAATAAGTCCACAAAGAAGTGTATACATAGTCATTTCAAGGGTGGAGGGAGAAAGAAGTCTAACAACTGGCAAGATTAAGAGAGGCCTTGTGTATGAGGTGGCCCTTTAATGGTGCCTTAAAGGAAGTTAAGAAGTTTAAGAGATGAAGGTGAGTCAGGAGAGCATTCTAGGGATGGAGGACAGCCTATACAAAGGCAAGGAGGTAGGAAATAGGATGTTTTGTATGGGAAATAGCAAGTACACCATGTTGGCTGGTATAAAGTACATAGAGTGGGAGAGTGAAATAAGTCTAGAAAGATAGATTAATTGGAGCCAAATTGTGACTCAACATTTATTAAACACCAGTATGACAAATCAGGTGATATTCTAAGTAATGCAGATACAAAGAAAGACAAAAGACAGTCCTTGCTTTTCAAGGAGCTTATATTCTTATGGAGGAGACTACATGCAAACAGCTATGTAGAAACAAGATATATACAGGGTAAATAGGAAGTAATCATTGGAGAGAAGTCACTAGAATTAAGAGGGATAGGAAGGGTTTCCTGTAGATGGTGGGATTTTAGCAGGGACTTGAAGGAAACCAGAGAATCCAGGAGGTGGGGATTAGGAGGGAGAGCATTCCAGACATATGTATCTCATACCACTTCCTGTTCAAAAGTGCATCTTGGGAAAGTGGAAGAGGAAGCAAAAGTATTTTCACCAGATACTTCTGTATTCTCCAGTCCTTCAAAGAACTAAGAATGATATGTCCCATGGTTATCCTTTTTTTTTTTTAAACCTCATGGATGAACCATGTGAGTGATCCAAAATAAGTTGCCTCTGTTGTACCCTGAACATGTTTCCCATATGAATGATTCACCCTTGATCTTTAGTTTGACTAGGTAACATCATTTGTTGTGCTGATCCTTTTTTTTTTCTTCTGTTTTATTCACCAAAATTCTCCAAATGTGAATTCCATTTGAAGTGAGCCAAAGGGTCTTCCACCAGCTGATAACCGTTTCATATTTCTCTGAACCATAACATACAGTAAGATATCAACTCACTTTAGAACCCAAGTCACTCTAATTTTAGACTTAACATTCCATCAGGCCTAGCTTTCACACCATCCATTTTAGCTACAAGTCTAATATTTTTTTTCACTTTGAAAAAGTTTTATTTTTATTCTGAATTCAAATACCTAATAAAAGGAGCATTTCTATGTATACTATAATAGAAGAAGATAATGATATCTTCTTTAGATTAAATTTGCAGATAACACAAACGAATTTATCCAGATTATTAAAGGAATGAATGAATAAATGAATGGGACTAAGCACAATCCAGGTATATGAAAATCCATTCAGATAATCCAAGGATATTCCTTAGGACCTTTTCTACTCTATACAGGAGTGGATAGTGATGTTTATATAGTATATGAAGTGCCACACAGGCATTTCTTTAATGTACATACAGTATGGAATTAATAAGCACTCCTCCTGATAGAGGGATGGTGATGACTTCTTGTGCAATCTATGCTGTGTAGTAAAGCAGTCTTGAACAAACCAAGATCGCGATAGGCATAGATGAAACAAGGTCATTCTACCTAAATGACAAAAATCTTAGCCTCTGATTTCCTCTGAATGTGGACGAAGTTTTGTCTAATATCTGAGGACCCTAGCTCTTCTAGCATGTAGCTGCATCTACAGTAGGTGAAGTGGGAGGGAACAAGCATTTATTAAACTCCTGCTGTGTTCCAGGCACCATGCTAAGCATATTACAAATCTCATTTGATCCTTACAACAGTGCTTTGAGGTAGGCTACTATGCCTTCATTTTATAGTTTATAGGAAACTGAGGGACAAAAAGAGGTTTGGACACTTGCCCAGATTTACACACCTCGTAAGTGTCTGTAGCCAAATTTGAACTCAGATCTTCCTGACTCCATGCACAGCCCTATATCCTTCTGTGAAAGGCAGGTACATTTTATTTAAAGTCATAAATTTAAAGCAGTAGTCAGTATGTGTTTTCATCAGCTTTAGATTAGCACTTAGCACTTTGGAGTAATGTTATTTTCTTTGGAGATATAACTATATAAAACTAATGTGGGCAAAGTTATTTGCCATAACACTAATAATGAAGAGATAGAAGATATATCTTGAGAAATTTTCTTATTTAAGGACTTAAATATTTTGTGACTCATAGCTTTGCTTTGACTTCCTATATAAACCCTTCAAATGAAAATGGGGTAACAATTTGCTTTTAAACAGAAAGCACTTAATGTTGTGTAACCTTTCTGGGTCTGTGGTGTGAAATGGTTTACATTCCATGACTCTTCTGTTTTCCCTGACTTCCTAGATGATACTTTCTAAATGAACTGGGGGTGACATAATTTGTTATTTGTTCTTTAGTCTTTTTTTCAGTTGTGTTTAACCCTCTGTGGCCCTTTTTGGGGTTTTCTTTGCAGAGCTACTGGAATGGTTTGTCAGTTCCTTTTCCAACTCATTGTATAGATGAAGAAACTGAGGCAAACAAGGCTAAATGACTTGCCTAGGTTTGCACAGCTAGTAAGTGTCCGAGGCTGGATTTGAACTCAGGAAGATGAGTCTTCCTAACTCCAGGCCCAGTACTTTGTGCACTATGGTACCACCTAGCTGCCCACAGTTTACCTTTGAACATAAAGCACCATTATCACATAATGATGTGAGTTTTCATCACTTGACCATTGAGTCTCTATAGACTCAGTGCTCAATATGGTATTTGTTTTCATTGGAGTAATATGCCTGCCATTAATACCTGCAAACAAGGAAGCAACTGTATCTTGATCATGACTTTATGTTCCAAGAAGCCTAGTTTTCAGTTTGGTATGACTAACTAAAGCTACTTTCTTTTTCTGATGTTACCCTTTTTTTAGTTAAAAAAAAAAGTTTTATTAAAACAACTATACATAAACTTTTTTTAAAATGGTCTATTTTTTTTCTTTTTGGAGGGCAATTGGGGTTAAGTGACTTGCCCAAGGTCACATGGCTAGTTTTTGTGTTAAGTGTCTGAGGTCAGATTTGAACTCAGGTCCTCCTGACTCCAGGGCCAGTGCTTTATTCACTGCGCCACCTAGCTGCCCCTAAAAACTTGTCTGAAAAATGTTTTTCCAGTTATTTAGATCTGACTTTATTTGTGTGAAAAGTGTTTTGTAATTGTGTTCATATAGGTCCTGGGTTTGTTTTGGCAGGTAGCTTCCCAAATATTTTATAATGTCTAACAGTAACTTTAAATGGAATTTCTCTTTCTATCTATTGCTGTTGGATTTTGTTAGAATTATATAGGAATGCTGAGGATTTATGTGGGTTTATTTATATCCTGCAACTTTGCCAAATTTATTTATTATCTACTTCATTCTTTAGGATTCTCTAAGTATATCATATCATCTGCAAAGAGTGAGTTTAGTCTTTTCTTTGCCTAATTTGATTCCTTCAGTTTCTCTTTCTTCTCTCATAGCTACTGCTAAAATTTCTAGTACCAAATTGAGTAAGAAGGGTGATAGTGGATATCCTTGTTTCACCCCTGATCTTATTGGAAATGCTTCTAGCTTATCCCCATTACATACAATACTTGCTGATGGTTTAGCATATTTTGAAAGATAACAACCTCATAGGCATTATTAGACATCCTTCTCACTAATCTTTAACTTTTACCTTTTCCATTCATCCTTAATCCTATTCACAAACTGTGATTGGACTATTTCTTTTCCAACTCAATCACTTGCTGACATATGCTCAGACTGAGGGCTTCTTTCTGCAGCTTGATTGGGCATCAAAGCCTCTACTGCCTTTATTCTTCTGCTGCCAGTGGCTTCAATTCTAGGTCTTTAGTAAGAGAAGATTCTTTTCTATGTCTCTTCCCAACTAATCAGGAGAAAGGCCATTCTAACTTCCCTACTCTTAGCTCTTATTTCTTCACATGTAGCTATTAAAAAAGAATAAAAGTTTAGTCTACTTTGGTCTACTTGAAATCCTATGATCTGTTTCTTCCCAATCAAAACATTTCTCAGTAAATTTACTAATTCATCCCTAGTTTCCCACATTTCTTCCATATTGTTGACAGTCAAGTGTGAACTGAAATTGTAATATAATTGTGCTGTTGGCAATTAAACCTTTACAACATACAGAATTTTGAATTTGAAAAATCTCACTTTTTATCACCAACTTTTCTAAAAGGTTTGGTTCATTTTCTAGATTTGTCAATTTTAAGTTACATATAAACAGAAATTTTAACAAAGTTTTTTAATTCAGTGTAAACATTGATTGAAGTTTCATAATATGCAGGAACACATAATTTTATATCCCTTATGTGGAGGCATGGGGAACATATAGACAGACGCAATATTTTGGTGAGCTTTCATATAAAATGGCCTTCGAGCTGAAATTGTCTCCATAATCCCTCTCTTTGACATAACTCTTGTCACCCTATCCCCTTCCACTTCTCCTATCAAAAAGGGACCATTCATTATAGAGAGGCATCTGATTTGTTACTAAAATTGGAACAATACTAACCATCTCTCTGCCTTCCTATTGTCCCATCAAGCTTATTTATATAACATCCTTCACAGATATTATTAACTGCAGCATAACATAAATAAGAGCATTCAGGTCAATTTATTGTTGTTGAGTTATTTTTTAGTCATGTCCCACTCTTTGGGACCCCATTTTGGATTTTCTTAGCAGAGGTACTAGAGTAGTTTGCCATTTCTTTCTCTAGTTCATTTTACAGATGAGGAAATTGAAGTGAACAGGGTTAAGTGACTTGCCCAGGGTCACACAGTAACTGTCTGAAGCTGGATTGGAACTCACAAGTCTTCCTGACACCAGAGCCAGTGCGGTATCCACAGCACCACCTAACTGTGCCATATTAGGCCAATGTAATGGGAATGCAAATTTGGAAGATCTTCTCTGCCCCTAGGCTAAAGTGCACCTGAAACATGGGGGTGGGAGGCTTGTTTTTCAGTAGATACTTCTTGATTGGCCAGTGAGTCAATAAGGTTGTTACATTCTCTGAGCCAGGAGAAGGCTATATAAGCCCTGATGTGTAGCTTTGTTTTGGGACTCACTTTGAGAAGTGTTCTGTGATTTGATCTGAATTCTGGGAAGCCGTTGTTGAGAGTCCCCCGGCTTTGAAAAACACAGATGTGGAAACCCAGATGTTGACTGGGTATGGATGTAATGGTTGGACAGTTTGGAAATCTGTCTACTTGACCTGTTTCTGTCTTGATAATTCTGCCTGTATGCTTTGAAGTTTGGGGTGCTGACCTTTTTCCCCTGAACAAGGTAAACGATATATGTCTGACTGATTAAAGTAAGCTTGTTAACCCATTTTGAGTTGCTTTCCTTTAACAAAGCAGATCCAAGAACCTGTGGTAGCTGCAAACCCTGAGGACCCTTGGGGTGCTTGCTGCTACAGCCAATTACATAGTACTTAAACGAGTTGTTTTTTGTTTTGTTCTGTTTGTAACATTCAGTGGGAAATTCACAGTATCAGAAGGAATTTTTAACAACAGGTCCTCCCACCTAGGTTCAGATGATTATTTTCCTAAGTAGGATCAGTGTCTATAGTACAAAGAAAACTCTGGTCCACATGGTATTATTTGACCTGTTCCCTGAGAAACACTGAATTTTCATCTTTTCTTCTCTCTACTCATATAAGCCCAGGAAATAGGACCTTTGCCATCTCTCACATGTTAGTTTCTTCCTGATTTTAGGAGCCTGTCTTTTTTCTGTAAAATGAATTTGCAATACCACCTGTTAGTCCTTGGGGTTTTACTTTCAGGGCCCTTTCCTGTGGGATGCCTAGGGTTCAGCTGGCATGTAGGTTATTATACATTGTAAGGTATGCATCTAAAGCCTAATGCTGTTCAATTTGACTATCCTTTGAGTTGTGAGCAGCATCTGTGGACCTTTCTGCCTCAGCAAAGGGTCAGTTATCTTTGGTGAACTGTTGCATATATCAAATGCCCTGAATTCCGCTGGCGGCAAGAATTTTGTTTGGGTTCTTTTGAGAGTGCTTTCTGGACCTGTAAAAGAAAAACCTTTATATTTTGAATTAGTTTGGTGCAACATATTGTCATGTTGCTATGAGCAACATTCAAATCATGAGTTGCCAGCCGGGTGAACAAAAATCTCATGTACTGGCCTGTTTTGATTTCATAAGAGCTAAATCTGTGTTTCCTGGCCAAAATTGACCCTTATTGATATAAAGCTTGGAGTTAAGGCATTCTTCAGAATCTGGGCCTGTATTTTCACACAGTTTAGCAAGTTTATAAGGTATCACATTCCATCTTTCCACTCTCCCTGCCTTTTGGGTGATGGTAAAGGCAATGAAGGTATTATTTCACATTAAAGAATTTTAGGAAGTGGTTGTATTATCTTTCCTATGAGATGTGTTTCTTGATTACTCAAGAGGGATTCTTCAATATCCTGATGGAGATCAAGTGAATAAAGATTCTTTGGTATCATTATGGAACCAACTTTTTTTTACTTACGTGGAAAGATTTGTGACCATCTAGAAATAAGGATATATTCACACTGCACATTTTGTCATCTGAATGAAATCTATTTGTAGGCTAAGGAATGGACCTGTTATCAGGGACCTATATGCTGCCTCTACCTTTGCAACTTTGCTCTCATTGTGAGATTAAAGTGTAGAATAGACTATACAGTTGGACTCTGCAACTGATGCACATTTCATAATATACCATTCAACTTTCAAGTTTCCTACATCTACTCCTTGACAATATCTGCAAGACCACAGAACATGATGACTAATTGATGATACAAACACTGTAAGTCAATCAAGGAGCCATCTAGGTGGCACCACAATGTATCTAGGTACAAGATTCTTCCTGCAAAATACCACTGGTTTTTGTTGTTGGTTGTTGTTTAGGCTTCTGGGTGAGTCAGTATCGTGATCAACTTTTTTGAATTGTTGGCCTTGGTGTCTGCACAGAAAATGTAAATAAGTGAGTAACTGCATGAGGTGACGGTCCAGTTGCTGTCTTGTTTGATTAATCAGTCAAGTGGTTCTTCTATCATTTTCATAAATATGGGGACCACTGTTTTTACATTTAATAGTAGCAACAGGAACAGGAAATTAAGTCAACATACATTTATTAAGTATCTTCTATATGCCAGGCAGTGTGCTTAGCACTGGGGATAGATAAAGAATGTCTTTACTCTTAAAGAACCAACATTCTAACAGGCAAGATAAAATGCAAACAGCTATGTACAAAAAAAGATATATACGAGATCCATTGGAAATAATCTCAGAGGGAACTAAACTAAACTAAAATTTAAACAAGACTGGGGAAAGCTTCTGACTGAAAGTGGAACTTTATCTGAGATTTGAAGGAAACCAGGGATTCCAAGAGGCAGAGGTAAGGAGAGTTCCAGACATGGAGGACAGTCAGTGAAAATGCCCAGGAGGTAGAATAGAGAGGACCGCAAAAGACTAGAGTTCATCTTCCTTTCAGTTGGATCCAAAATCTTACACTACACCAGATCTCTCACAGGTGTCAGTAGAAAATAAATGTTGTTCATTTGGCAGTGGATGAAGGGGGAGGGGCAACATGAAGGAAAGGTTTCACCTCAGTCTTCCAGAAGGTACCATATAGCCTCAGATACTAACATGTCTGACACATCTTGAAAACAGGACCCTTCCTTGGCCCTCCCATTCTGTCTCCATCCTTTTTCCTCTGGGCTTTTGAGGTGTTGTATTTGTAAGGATATAGATCTGGTCTCATTTCCTTTTTGAACTTACTCTTGTGCGCAATGAATAGCAACCTCAACAAGTTAGTCAATCTATGGCTTATATTTAACAACTCACATTCCTCCTTTGGAGGTGACTAGAAATTTCCAGTCTTAGACCTATATTTGCTGCTGCTATTGCTCCCTCAGATTTTCTTCTGGATTTTCCTTACCTGAATATTGTCCTGAAGGTGTCTATAAAGTGTGCTTCCTTTCAGTAACAAGAGTTTCTTGTTTGTCCTGTTTAGGTACAGAGATCCTACTTCACTCTTCATGAGTTCACTGTGTAATTCTTTTTATTTTGTAATTGTAAGGATTTGGGATATCAAAGATTATCTCAGTAGTTAGCTAGGCAGTGATGGTAAATAATGTTTGTAATTGGACTTTTCCAAGTACCTATATCGTATCTTTCCAGGTGGGCTGGTAAACTTGGGTCACCTAGTTGAATTCTTTCTGGAACCTGAGTCTTCATTAGTTTTAGAGAATTTTTTCCATAATTGTTTTATTACTCTATAATGAGATATGGGACTGGATGGGTCTATCATCCTTCCTTAAAGGGAATTGGTATTTTTAGTTCATATTAAGTATTACATCCTTTCCAGTTCTCTTGTTTAGAAATATTGACATTGTATTTTTTTTTTAGTGTTTTTGTCAAAAGTCCTTGATCTCATCTCTATTCATTTCTATCCCTTAGCAGAGAGAAAACCTTGTCAGTATTTAACATCCAGGAAACAATACCCTAGTCTAAAGTTCTCCAGATACATTCTTTTTGAAGGCCTAACAAGTTTCTAAAGGTAGGGAGGCCTGATTATCTTTGGAAGAAGTTTTCCCTGAAATTGATTAAGGTTATGATCAAAGAACCTCTTTGATTAATTCATTTTAAAAAAGTTTCTCTTGAGGTCACCCTCGATCAGGTGGAAAGGAGAATCCATAAAGTGGCTAAAAATACTTTTTAGGAAAAAGATTTTTTAGAGTGACAGAAAAGTCACTATTTTTTTAATGAATCAAAAAACTATTCATTTAACTTTGTCTGAATGAATCTTGATTATGAAAATTTTTCTTTATTCTTTAACCCCATAAAATGGTGATTTAGAAATGGTGTTGGTAGAGAGATTTTCAAGATGAGATGGTCCTCTCACTTTGGATTTTCTCTTTCTCTGAGCAGAGTTGTGCTTAATAACTTAGTAAATAAACATGGAAAAGTACTGAAATTTCTTCCACGGTATCTTTTATTTCCCCTAAATCATTGTCTAACCAATTTGTACTTTCTTCATTAGAACCAACTGCAGCTTTCACGAGCTGCTTCCATTTTACTACTTGATAGGCCTTTTAAAAAAAAGTTCACTTCTATTTAAGTTTCTTGGTCTCTTAGGGACTAACTTTGATCATGGTTATTTTTGTGGGACCGTTAATAACACTCACATAACAAGGGGTTCTGCTGGCCATGGATATTCATAAATTCATGGCCGTGATAGCTGATAACTCCTCCACCTTCCTCTAAGAGTTTCCTTCCTCCTCTGACTATTCGGTTACATGATGGAAGCTTAGTTTGGGACAGAGTGTAGAAAGAAAAACCTAGTCCTGTAAGCCAAGCAGTCGTCAATAACTTCTAAACATCTACTTAACTTTTGGATTAGTTCTTACAGAGATACCATGTGGACTTCTGTTAAAAGTTTGGATGTTTTCTTGTACAATAATTATGGTGACTCCATTAATCTTTAGTAATTCTGTCACCTCCACTTTCTAGGATACCATGAAAATAGACAATCTCAAATACATTAAATGTTCTAAACAGTGAGAACTGTTTGGAAGGGCCATTCTTGGTATAAAAGTTGTATTTAATTAAGAACTTAAAATTTTGTGAGTATAATGATTATACATGAAAACTGCTAGGGTGCTCTTTGGTGGGGTCAGAATGGAGTTCAGGTCTCCCATTCCCATATCTAAACAGAAAGAACAATCTGACTTTCAGTGTGTGGATGTCACCAGAAGTATACAGTGAATTTCCAAGTTTCATGAATAATCATTCATAGCCCATGAATTTTCTGAATGGAGAGAAAGGATGCTAGAGCACAGTAGAGGGAAAAGGTGCTAGGGCACAATTATGTATATCAACAATCCTATTATCTGCCCTTTTTTTTCCAGGGACTAAAAGGAAGTTCCTAATCAGGTCACAGGGTTTTCCAAAAGCTCCTACTTTCTGTGACTCAAGTCATTTCACCATGGTCCCTGAGAGGTTAGGTCCCTGGGCTAAAGGAGGAATCTCAGGCCTGCATGGCCAGAAAGGATGGTCAAAAGTACCTTCTATAAAGAAGCAGATAATAGTTCCCACATTTTAGGGCACAACAGAAACAACACCTAAAGAAAGGCTAAGTGTAAACTAAATGGTTCAGTCCCATAATCATGCTTAGCTCCCTTGCCCCCTGGATACTTAACAGTGCATATTTTAGATGCTTATAGCTGCCCAAAGGAGCAAATACTTACAATTGGAAGCCCAAGGTGGGATTTTGTTAAATATTTGGATGCTTCTTCATACTAGTAGTCTTACTATTGTCATTAGAACTATTATACAATCAATATTGCTTAAAACAAGAGATAGTAGAAGTGACAGAAATATATATACATCTCCTGAAACATTTTATTATTGAAGTTAGATTCTGCAATACAAAGATTTATCTAGTATTCAGGTTTTTTGTAAGTATTATTTTTTACTTTTGGGAAATTCTTTCTAATAATGCTTCAGTAGCTGAATTAGACACATTTATGACAATATATAGAACACAAAATAGTGAGTGGATTGATTGATTAATTTAGCATTTCTTATAAGGAGGGATAGGCCACACATAATCAGGCATTGCCTTTTGTCAGGCTTTTTTAAAAATACATTTTTATTGATAACCTTTTGGTTTTATATCACCTAAATTTTCCCTTATATCCCTTTTCCTCTCCCCCAGATAGCTCTCCTATATGGCAAAGAATTTTTTTTTTAAGGAAAAAGAGAATGGGATTGGGGGGGTGGGTAATCAGAAAAACCAATCAATATATCAAAAAATCAGATTCAACATTCAACACCCATGGACCTCCCACCTCTGCAAATTAATAGGGGAAATGTCATATCTCTGTTTTTTTGAACCATACATGTTCTTTATAATTTTCTTTTGATTACCTCATGGTAGTTCTTCTTATATTTACATTGCTGTACCCAGTGTTTTCCTAGTTGTCCTCACTTCACTTCACATAAATATGTCTTTCCATGAATCTTTCAATCATCACATTCATCATTTCTTCCAAGATAGTCGCACTCCTATTCCATCCTTATGCCACAATTTATTTAGCCATTCCCCGGTCAATGGATATCAGCTTTTATTTCCCCTTCTTCACTGCCACAAAAAATGCTATCACAGATATTTTTGTGCACACAGGAACGTTCTTGTTATCAATGATCTTCTGGAATATAAGCCTAGTGGTAGAATCTCTAGGTCAAAGGGTATGGATGCTTTAAGTATTTTATTCAAATAATTCCTACTTGCTTTCCAAAACTTTTGGCAGGATTTTATCTAAAATAGCTTCTCTCACAAGATGGCTTGTACAGAATAAAGACAGTCTCTTTTTCTCATCCAAATTAGTAGGTTTTGTGTTGCTGGTTTTTCTTTTTCTTCTTAATAGTTCTTGAATGTGTTTTGAGAAAATATAAACTCCAAGTACAGTTTGATTTTTTTTCAAACTATACCATTTAGGGCTTAAGTGAAGATGTTTTATGTGATATATTTTAGACTTCTAAGAAAATATCTATTATTTAAACAAAAGTTAATTCTGCCCACTGATTAGCCTAAATTATTTTTGAGCAGCAGGACCCCAGAGCACGTTTTGTCAAAAGAAGTTATTCAGTTGAATTTTCAATTAATATGCATCCTCTTGCCTCCTTAGATATTAACTCCAACTGGCCTAATGATTCTGGACCACAAGGAGAGAATATTTCCTTAGATCCCTCTATTCGCCTTAAGGTTGAGAAGCTGGAAATGGTAAGCACATATGACTTCTTTTTTCCCCTTCAAAATGTTACTGTCTTAAAAATTTATTTATTTGTAAAATCTGAATGCTAGTTTATTATTATTATTTGTGTGTGTGTTGTGTAGTGTGTGTGTGATAATGCATTTCTCCAATGGTTTACAGTTTACTAAGTACTTTCATGTTCTTTTTTTCATTTGATACTCAGACAACCATATGAGAGAGGTAGACACTAAATTAAAACCATTTTAATATGTGGTTAAGAAACTGAGACTCAAAGTTGCCAGCAGGCTTCAGCTTTGAGGTTATCGAAGTCATTGCTACATTCAAATTTGAATATACTAGTTCACAGGAGATCATTGTGCGAAGTAACAGCAGTACTGTAATGATGGTCAATTGTGAAAGACTTAGCTACTCTGATCAATACGGTGATCCAAGACAGTACTCATGATGAAAAATGCTGTTCACTTCCAGAGAGAGATAACTGATGAATTCTGAGGGCAGATCGACATATAATTTTTAAACTTCCTTTATTTTTTCCTCTCCATTTTTTTATAACATGGCTAATATGGGAATATGTTTTGCATGATTTCATGTGAATAATTGACGTCGTATTGCCTACCTTTTCAATGAGTGGGGAAAGGAAGGGAGGAAGAGAATTTAGAACTCAATTTAAAAAGAAAAGAATGTTAAAGACAGATGCAAATCCAGGGATATTGGAGATGGGAGAGAGTAGGGTGGGGAGGGGAAGATGATCTGAAGGGTTGTGTTTTTTTAAAAAGGAAAAAGAAAAAGAAGAATCTTAAAAATAATAAAATTTTTAAAAAAGAAAATGACATTTTGAAGAGTCTGGGGGAAAAATAAAATAATAGGCCACTTCACTGAGAGAATGGGTTGCATAGTGGAATAGAGAACAAGTCTAGGAGTCAGTAAGACCTGGATTCAAGTGCTGCCCCTAACACACATTTACTTACCCCAGGTCGTTAAACCTCTCTTTTCCTTAAGTGACTATATGACTAAATGCTGATCTGTAGTTTCTATACCCTGAGTTAGCAATAAAGTCAGCATTCTTGATTCCTCAGTTTTTTTCTCCGCTATTATTTAGTCAAAATCAACTCTTCTTTGAGAGCTGTCATTATTTAAGTCAGTCAGTAACATAATAATGGGATCAGGAGGTGGGCAAACTGCCTCTGTCTACTATAGAAAATAACCCAGTTCTTGGCATATAGGTAATATCCAATAAATCTTTGATAATTGATTGATGTGCATGAGCCATAAATGATCTTTGCATTTATTCAATAGTTTGGTTGAATTCAGTCTCTTTAAACTGCAGACCAAAGTTAGCTGAAAATCAAGATGACAAAGAGAAACAAATCCTGATATGGAAAATTAATATAAAAAGAAGTAATATTAAAAGAAACTTTTTAAAAAGGGGAGCTAAATTTTAAAGAGGGAAAATAGTCGTATGATCACAAAGTCTGAGGGAATTGTGAAGCACAGAATAAGATAAAAAGGCACAAAGTCATCTTGAGAAGGAGAAACCTACTGAGAAAATTTATAAGAGTAGGAATCTGAGATCACAGAGAAAATGAAAGAGAAAAAAAACCTTTAGAACTGTTAAGTAGGGAAGTATGCTTGTGACAGAGAACAGACAAGGAAAATGACCCATTCATTGTCATTTTTTAAAAATGGATTGTGTTAGAAGCATTCACTTGCTGCCTTTCTCAACTCTTAGGGGCAGGTATTTTCTTTTTTATTTAGTCCAAGAGAGAAGGCAAATGCGTAATTGGGGAAGAAGTACCCATAGTTTTCCTTCCTGTCTCCATTCCCTTATTTATTCCTATCATGTCCTTTCCTTCCTCTATCCCTGTCCAAATCCTTTATACTTTGGGCAACTATTTTTTCTGAACCCTTATTGTACTTTAGTCTGCTCAACATAGTACTAGACTATGTGCTGTGTTTTATATTGTATATCACTATACTGTATTTTATATTGCTTGCTATTGTATATTTAAACTTGTCTTTCTAATGAGATTATAAACAACTAAAGTTAGACTTAGCAATTGAGCATGGACCTAAGATTTCAGTGGTATATGAAACTCCTTTTTTCCAAGGCAGGTCAGCACATTCTCTGCAATTTATAATCTTCCATATTTTCCTTGAGCACTGAGAGGTAACTTGCCTAGGGTCACATAGTAAGTGTCAAGCAAGACTTGAGCCCAGACCTTCCTGGCTCTCAGATTTAGTTCCCTATTTGCTATACCAAGTTGCCTGTCTATTATAGATACACCAGTACAGTTCTGAGCATGTAAGTAATGCCCCCAAAATCTTTAAGGAATGACAGGTAAGAGTGAGCCATAAATAAATATTTCTTGGGTTTATTCAATGAATTGGTTGATTTGATCATTTAATACATCCGCTTTCCATTTATTCAATCTACTATATCCTCTGCCGACCACTCGCCCCTTTTTAACATGTCATTATGATATAAAATCCAAGTTCTGGCTAAGTATAAATATTATTAATCAATAAAACTTAACTGTGGGTTTAGATAGGTATCACTGATATTTCTAAAACCTAAGGATCCTGGACTTTAATAGTGATAATGCAATGTTTCTTTCAAGGTGAAAAATTAGCCCCAATTCTGCGGTTATTGGGAAGATTATCCAACTAATCTTATCATAATACACAATTTTTATATTGACTCTAACATCTTTCTCACCTGGAAGTTTCTGAGGGTGTGATTCGGTTTTAAAATGAAGGTTCTTACCCCTCTTTTCCATCTGATTTTCATAAAAATATTACTTTTTAATATAAATTAGGTTAAACTTTAAATAATATACATATATCTGTCTATACATATACACATATGATATGTATAATTACAGAATAGGAATTCAGTGTTTGTTCCACCATTTGTTTTAAACATATCCCTTCTTTTTGAAAAATATTTTTTAGTGAGGAGACAAAGTGGAGCATATTTCTTTTTCTTTTTTTCTTTTTGGAGGGGGGAAGGCAAGGCAATTGGGGTTGAGTGACTTGCCAAGGTCACATGGCTAAGTAAGTGTTAACTGTCTGAGGCTGAATTTGAACTCAGGTCCTCCTGATTCCAGGGTTGGTGCTCTATTCACTGCTCCACCTAGCTGCCCCAATATTTCTTTTTATAAAAAAATTTTTTGATGAAAAGATAAAGTAGAATTTCTGCCACAATTGAAAGGAATCTGAGACTACATTATTAGCTGTTTTTCTGTACCATGCATTTCACAATTTCTCCCCACTAGGATATCTTTGCTTTATGAATGCTGAAAGGGTGCCATCTAACAAAGTGCTTCCCTAAAATTTAGTTTTTCTTCCCCAAAGGTATTCCCAGAGCAGCTAATGTAATGATGTCAGTCAGTAAATATTTATTAAGAACTTACTACACTGGCCGTATAACCTTGAGCAAGTTACTTAACCCTAACTGCTTAGGGGCGGCCAGGTGGCTCAGTGAGTAAGAGCACGGGCCCCAGTGTTGGGATGACCTGGGGTTCAAATCCGGGCTCAGATACTTAGCACCACACCCAGAAATAACTGGCCTTGTAACCTTGAGCAAGTTACTTAACCCCAAGTGCTTTAAAAAAAAAAAAAGAACTTACTACATGCCAGATACTGTGCTAAGCACTGATATCAATGTCTTTGACATTTGATGAGGGTTTTTTTTTTTACAGTTGTTACCTGGTGGACAGATCAGATTTTACTACCCTTTATACAGACACTCGGCAGAAAATATCAGCGTAGTAAATTATTTGCTCTTCATTTTGTTGTCCAGGTGACATAAAAACTCTAAATTCTCAAGATGTGTAACGCAGATAAAAATATATATCCTATTTGGTTGTCTGTCAGACATACAATTTATGGTTGTTGTTTTTTTTTTAATTAAGTATATAAATTTTAATCTAAATAAGCTGATGTGGTAATAAAGTCTTGCAAGGAAAAAAGCTGTTGGCTAGCTATGTGGCTGTTAAGTAATTAGACCAGTCAAAAGAAGAGATTTTTAAATAGAGAGTCAAGAATTTGAGCAAAGGAAATTAAATTACCTGTCAAGGCAACACTTTATACATTTCCTTTCATGGTAGAATGTATAAAGAGAATCCAGATGTATTGAAAAGTGATTTCTAACAGCTGTTCCTATATAAAACAAGTCATTTGTTATTTCCTGATCTTCAAAATGATAGTATCACTGACTCTTCAAATGGACATTCTGAGAATTATTTCATACCTATGCAAGAACAAAAGTGACATCACTATCACCATCTTTCTATATATATCACAGATGATTTAAAATATGGCCCATTGCCCTATTTGATCCTTATGATAAGCCTGTGATATAAGTAGGACAAAGCATATCTGATAAAAGGGCACTTGGTGATTGGTCCCTGCAAAAAGGAAAGGGATACCATACCCCGATCCATCCCTATTATTGTACCTGAGAACTATCTGCTGCGACCCAGATGCCATTTCCCTAATATTTAAGCTACCTCTGCTGTTTCTTTTACTTTTGAAAAAAGGCTTTGCTGAGAAATACTTTACCCAATTTCTGATGGCAGCTGCTGTTGCTGATAACCTCCTTTATGTTTTAGGTTGGATGGTTTTCAGTAGTATTTTAAGAAAGTAATATTTTTCTTAATCATTCATTTGGGATTATGGAATCATTAAAGGCCCTTATCCAGTAGAAAACTACATTTTTCCTCTTAAATATAGAATAATAAATCATCATTCCTAGCCATTTTTAAGTCTCTTCATTTTGTCAAAACTAAGATTAATTCATCTTATTTATGTTTTAGCTTCATTGAATTACTGTTTTCTATCTTGAATGTAATATACTGAATGCACCAATTACAAAACATATTCCTTTAGGGCACGTGACCTTCTCCACAGCTATTATGTTAAGTTTAGACCTAAGGTAACTTGTACTGTAGTTGATTAAATTGTAGTTTCATTGTCATCACACATATCCACACACGCGTGCGCACACACACATACATACATACATACATACATACATACATACATATCTAGCAGATATATTATAACCAATGATCACTTTTGGCTTAAAGTGTGTAAGCAAGAACAAATATAGAAAAACAATACTGATTGTTTTTAGATTTTTATAGTCAACTTTAACTTTTTTTTGTTTTTAAATAACCAAAGGCTTTGTATGTTACATATTCTTCTTATCTTTCACAGTGTGTTCTAATTATGTAAGTGTGGGGGAATTACACACATACTTCCCATTAAGGATCCAGTCCTAGTCAATATTTTCTTAAAATGATATGTTAGCAAAGCTTATAGTCTTATATTTGAACAAATGATCATGTGTATGTGTGTCTGTGTGTGTAAATCACTAACAGGATCTTTAATTAATGAATTTTCTAAGTTTCTTTTTTTCTTTCTAGTTCAGATAGTAGTCTGTTCAGTGTAGTAGTTCAGATAGTAGTCTAAATTCAGCAAAACATATATTAATAGTTTATCACTAAAGTTCTACTTGAGGTTCAGTCTCTTCCTTTTCTTTTTTTTTGAAATTGCTCTATTATTGATTTTAACCAGTTATCCTGTCATAGCTTCTCATATTACACTATCCCCTAAAGTGTAAGTGATCAAAATTAAAATAATAATAGCAATAGCCGAGAATTATCATACATTATCTCAATCAGTCCTCACAATAACTCTGCATTAAGGGTTTCTATTCTCCCCATTTCAGACATGAGGAAACCGAGGCTTAGAAAGGTTGGAAGATCTTACCAGTGGTTTCTTGGTTATGTAGCTGACTATTAACAGGAAAGTTTTGAACCCAGGTCTCTCCTGATTCTTGGTCTAGCAGTCTTTCCACTTGATCATATTGCCTTTCGTCACATGATCACTAAACATATTGGGGTATTAAGTTAACATATACATAAGGTTAAGATACTTTCATTATTAAGCACCTAGTATGTTCCAGGCATTGTGTTAGTTGTTAGATATACAAGGACAAAAATAAAAGCCCCTGCCTAGAAGCAACTTACATTTTACTGGAGGGTTGATGCAATCCCATGATTGCATTGTTGGTTTTATTTTTAAAAAGAGGGAAAAAAATATACATGCTAACTTTATTATATATTTAAATGGAATAGCAAATTGTACAAAATAGATTTGCAATTTCATGTGTAATCATTTCTTTAATTATACTATATTATGGAAATGCTTGTTTTTATTCCACAAATTAAAAATAAAGAAAAATTTAATTAAGTGCTTCTCTTTAGTAATTTCAATGCTTATTCTTTTTAATTGACATTAAAGGCCTGGTTAGAGAAGTAGCCTTCTCCCTTAGAGTATAGCATGTTTACAGAGCTACATGAATGAGTTTATCTGATTAGCTAGCTGTTTATTCCTACTACTGATAAGAATTCAGCAAACATTTATGAAGAGCTTTGTGTATAAGCACTAGGTACTGAGTATAGAAAGACAAAAAAAAAAATAAACTAACCTAGTATTCTACTAGGCAGGGCAGGCATAGGGCCTGGAGGGAAGATACAAAATATAGATGGATGGATGGATGGATGGATGGATGGATGGATGGATGGATGGATGGATGGATGGATGGATAGACATCAGATAGATAAGTTAAATTAAAGGGAGGGCATTAATATCAGAGGGAGGGAGGGAGGAGGAGAGATCAGTCTTTAATAGAAAGTGGCACCTGATTTGAGGCTTGAAGGAAGACGGCTTCTGAGAGGGATTGATTAGAGAAGGCAGTGTGTTCTTTTACAAATATACAGAGGTAGCAAATGGAATGTTTGGTTTAGGGACAGCTAATGATCCAGTTTGTCTGGAACATAAAATGTAATGAAAGAATTTGAGATATTTAACTAGAAGGTTAAGTTGGAGCCCAATTCAATTCCAGTTTGAGTTTTTAATTTATTAAAGAGAGGATACCTTTCAATATGAGTTTATCATAGTCAGACTATTGACTTATGAAAATTATTTCTACCTCTGTATGGAAGAAAGATTAGAGAGACTGGAAGTAGGAATATAAATAAAGAAGCTATTACAGGCATACAGGTGATGGGAGAGGGAATGGTCAACGACGATTCCACAATTATTAAACTGTACAACTGGTGGATAGTGCTTGATTGGTTGGTTGGTTGGTTGTTGGTCTTTGTTCTTGAAGAGGACCAAAATGACATCCCTACACTAAAGTAAGGTTTCATTGTGTCTGATTATGGCTGTTCAGCCCAATATGAGCTTAGATTGCTCTACCACAGGTCGGGCACAAATAGTCCATGTGAACATTTCAGGTGGGTACTCTAAATTTGTGCATCCTGCATTTCTTTTGAGCTGTTTCAATTCTGCTTTGCTCATATTGCACAGCACCTTCTCTGATGTGGGCACCCCATGCTGAGCAGTTCTGTGCCAGTGTCTCTCATGTCACATCATCAATTTCATAGTTCTTAAGAGAGACCTTGAGAGTGTCCTTGTATCACTTCTTCTGCTATGAACCATGTGAACACTTGCCCTTTGTGAGTTGTCCATAAAATGGTGTTTTTGGGAAGTGTACATTTTGAATTTGAAAAATGTAGCCAGCCCATCAGAGTTGTGCTCTCTCAATCAGAGTTTGAATGCTTAGCAGTTTAGTTTGAGTAAGGACCTCACTGTCTGGTACCTTATCCTGACAGGTGATCTTCAGAATCTTCCTAAGACAATGAGGAAGGGCAGATTCAGGGGAAAAAATAATGAACTCTGTTTTGAGCATATTTAGTATAATCTGATATACCATCCAGATAGAGAGGTCCAGCGGAAAATTTATGAGCTGGGGCTAGCATTCTTTAGGAATGAATATGGTATTGTGGAGTACAACCAGGCTGTATATTGTCACTTTATTTATGTAATGTATATTCAGAGTACACCATGCAAAATTCCAGACTGGATGAATAGAAGGCCAGAATTAAGGTTGCCAGGAGAAACATCTGTGATCTGAGATATGCACATGATACCACTCTGATGGCAGAAAGTGAAAAGGAATAAAGAAGCCTCATGAGAAAGTGAAAGAGGAAAGTGTAAAAGCTGTCTTGAAGTTTAACAAAAAAAAAAAACTATGATCGTGGCAAATGCTCTCATCACTTACTGGAAAATAGAGGGAAAAGAAATGGAGGCAGTGTCAGATTTTATGTTTTGGGGCTCAAAGATCACTGCAGGTGGTGACTGCAGCCATGAAATTAGAAGACACTTGCTCCTTGGAAGGAAAGCTGTGGCAAATCTGGAAGGCAAACTAAAAAACAGAGACATCACCTTGCTGACACAGGTCCATCTAGTCAAAGCTACGGTTTTTCCAATGGCATTGCATGGCTGTGAGTTGGATTATAAGGAAAGCTGAGTGCCTTAGAATCTACACTTTTGAGTTATGCTGGAAAAGAAATTAATTCAGACTTTTCACTGGAAGGTCACCTACTGAAGCTGAAGTTTAAATACTTTGGCTACATAATTAGGAGGCAGGACTCATTGGAAAAGACCCTGATGTTGGGAAAGAATGAAGGCAAAAGGGAAAGAGAGAAGACATCAGAGGATAAGGTGGATAGGTAGTGTCATGGAAGGAACAAACATGAGCTTGGACAGACTTCTGGAGATAATGGAGGCTAGAAGGACCTGACGTGCTATGGGTCCATGGAAGTCACAGAGTCAGAAATGACTGTACAACCGAACAACAAAAATCTTGTATTGTGTACGATACAATTTATCTTGTATTGAGTAATATAGAGTAATTTTACTGACATTCTGGGGTAGTCTTGTAGAAACTGTTGTTTTTGTTTTCTTATCTTGTATTGGTCACATTTTCTTGCTGCTTTTCTCTTACCTGCGTGTATAATTTTGTAAAATGAAAGTCATTTATCCTTGGGGCAGTTGCTGTGCCTATGAAATTTTGCTTTGGTGAGAAAGTGCCCATTTAGGAAAAAAAATTGTTTGGAAACTCAGAAAGCAAATATTTTATGGACAGTTAATCGACAAGGGGCAAGCTGAGTTGATTCATCCATCTGTCTTATTCATCACTCTGGTCACGGCCCCTCCTATTGATTTTTGTATTGGCTAATAATACAAAGCTGTAATGGATAGGATTTTATTCCACGGTGATCAAGATGTGAAAATTCTCCTCTTTTTCTTCCAGGCCCTACATTATCTTGGTATTCAGCCCACTGAGGAAGAGCACAAAGCCCTGAGGCAACAAGTGCAAATAGACTCCAGGGGAACTGTGTCTTTCGGAGGTAATGTCTGGCCTATAGCTCCGAATCACAATATTGAAACTGGTTAAGCATCATTTTCACTGAAATATCTTGCCCTCCCTCCACTTCTAGTTACAAACAGTATCTCAGCTTCTTCAATCAATAATATAATAACACAGCCTTAACTCATTGTAAGGCAGGCGTCATCTTAGGACCAAGAAGCTGATGTGATTGGTTACACTTTTCTCATTCAACCCAGAAAGTGAAATGTTTTCATATTTTGCTAGAGGCACCATGGCATATTGGTCAGAGTGCTAACCTTGGAGTTGAAAACATCTGGGTTTAAATCTCACCTCAAGCACTTCCTTATTGTGTATTCCAGTGAAAATCACTTAACTTTTATGTGTCCCATGAATCCTGAATCTTACCTAGTAAATAACAGATAGGTTATGATCTGTGAAAGAAGTTGCCACATCAGGAGTTAGTTACCCCTCTTCCTCCCATGTTGATGAAATCATAGATTCTGATACATACCCATATACTTCTATTTGCTACTTTTAAGGGGATGGGAAGAACGTATGTGTGTGTATGTATATATGACATGTTCTACCCATGCCTTGTATATATGCATGAGTATATACTATAGACACATAGATATGTGTATATAGATACATGTAAATGTGTTTTAAGATACTTATACACATGCACATGTGTGTGAAGACATATATGTAAACATGTATACATTTGTAAGGGGAAAAAGTACCCAAAAGATCTTCATTTTTGCTCAGAGATCTGATATTCATTAATTCCTTAACAAATATCTTATTAAGTGCCTACAATTACCAAGACACGGTACTAAGTAATGATAAGGATATAGAAATTAAAAAAGACATGGTCCCTATTTTTAGGGAACTCAGCACCCATGTTATCCCAACTAGCAGCCCCATAAATTGTATCATTCCACTTGATTTCAGAAAGAGCTCTCTGTATAATAGAGAGAGTTTAAAGTGTTAAGTATATTCATTTGGGTTTGTTTCTTTGTTTGAATTCATATGGAAGCAATGTTACATATCAAATTTTTCAGTGTTTCTTATTTCTTTGTAATTTTTTACATTTTTACACATACATTTTACACATTCAAAATACAATTTTATTTCACACTTGTGTTGAGAGCTATGTTGTTTGTAGTTTGTGTGTCAAAGAAGTAGTAGAATTGGATAACATTTATTCTCTTAAATCTTTGAGTTTGACCAAAATAAATAGTGAGAGACTAGAGGCTAAACCCACATTTCAGGGTTATTGATTTGGTTTGTTTGCTAATTTTTAAATCAAAATTATATTTAGTTCATCTTCACAGTACCTTCCTCAAGTTTTAATTTTGTTGAACCTATTAAAAGACTTAATTAAAACATAAATACTATGTAGTTTTAAAACATTAGGGAGAAGTATATTAAATTGAGCTTTGTTTTAACAGCAGCTTTGTACATTCTAGATTTTGTCCAGGTTTCCAGAGAACTATTCCGCTTGCAGCTGAATGAAGTAGGCGTTGGGCAAAAATCCACAATGCTTGGTGCCCATGAAATTTCCCATTTATTAGACACACAGGTAGAGTATATACTCTATATAATTTTCTAATTTGCAGTTAGTTAACAGTAGATCATTACCATTTTGAGTTTTATAATTCTAAATTTTTATATTCATATTTTTAATGCAAGTAAAACAATACAGAGTTTTTCAATGCCTGATTTCCTTCTAGTTCTTTAGGTTTACACATTTTAAATCCAGTTTTATTCCATGGTTGTGTTGAAATCTCTGTTTTCAGGGAGGATATCAAAAAAGTAGGAGGACTTGAGAACATTGACAATATTATTATTTTACAGATGAGGAAACTGAGGCAGGCAGAGGTTAAGTGACTTGCCCAGCATCCCACAGCTAGTCTGAGACCATATTTGAACTCAGGTCTTCCTAGTTTCAAGGCCAAGTGCTCTATTCACTGTGCCACATAGGTGCTTCATTTATATCTGAATCCCTGTGTCAGGGGAGAGTGGGATGGAGGGTGCTAATTTGAAGCTAAGGAAATTCTTGGTGAATTGATGACCAGCCACAATGAACCAAAATGGTCTTTGTCCTGTGAGAATAAGAACATCAATGACCTATTTTCAAAATGCATTAACTCTTTAAAATCTTGTTGTAATCCTTGACAAATTGCTAATTTTAATGCAGTGAATTATATTGAATGCAACTGACTAGAGAATTGCTTTAATGCATACAGTAGGTAGCTCTTAAAAAGGACGTTCAGTCCTTCCTACATTAAGACACTCCATCAGCACTCAAACTTTTCTACTATTAGATGGAGAGGCATCAACCTGCAGGAGCCCAGTTTTTCTCCTGCTAGGAATATTTTCATGCCTTCAATTCAGATATTCAGCAACAATAACAAAAAAATATTAAGTGTCGAATACTGCCTAATACTTCTGGCTGCCATGGTACCCAGTTTCTATGAGGAAAGACAAAGGTGCTTGAGGGACAGGTGATCAGGACGCTTAGTGTAGTTTGATCTTTAAACACAGAACTTTCTTTGTGGCTTCACAGTGCCACAGATGTTCCAAAGAGTGAGCATAGCACTTCCTTCCTACCCCTAGGAGTTTAGGTCAGACAAGGGTATGTTCAATCTCCTATAAGGTGCTATTCTCTGTTTCTTACCTGCAGAATAACAATCCAGGAAGGCTGACAGTCTTTTGGAAAGAATACTAGAAAAGAAAGTTGCTAAATCGCTGCCTGCTGTACACCTTACTATTAGTTCAATAAGCAAAAAAGGAAAGATGATTATCTTATTAATTCTTTAAAACTTAATTTAATTAAATCTTATTAATTCATTAAGCAAATATTGATTGAATATACAATATATATATATATATATATATATATATATATATATATATCAAATGCTGTGCTGAGAGGGACATAAATATAGATAAGCTCTGGTCCTGCCCATATATAACTGACAGGTGAGATAGGCCTTAAGGGATTTAAGACAGGTCTGTTGGACTTCTGCAGAGAGAATTAGGAAGGAAAGATGGTAGAGGAGAACTGGCAAGAATGAGGAAGGAGAATAGTCTGAAGACTATGCAAGAGATGGTGAGAGTTCAGTTTAGTTGGAGGGTAGTGTAAGTGTAGACAGTAATAAAAAATAAACCCGTACAAGTTGTTTGGGGGATATTGGGATTAGGAGTCAATGTACATTCATTATAGTTCCCACTAAAAGGTGTTTTGCCCAAATCACTTATTTTATTATGTGCCTCATTTTCTCTGTTTGTAGAATTTAGAGATTGGGCTATGATTGGGCTCCTTCCAAATGTAAAATGCTAAATTCTTTTTTTTTTTTTTGGAGGGCAATTGGGGTTAAGTAACTTGCCCAAGATCACACGGCTAGTTTTTTTGTGTGGGTATTAAGTGTCTGAGGCCGGAACTGAACTCGGGTCCTCCTGACTCCAGGCCCAGTGCTTTACTCACTGCACCACCTAGCCGCCCCATAAAATGCTAAATTCTTGATCCTATTTCCTTTTACCCTTTTCCTGTCATCTATGATTTTATCCAGCAGGCAAAGGAATTTTAAGCATGAGAGTGTAACAGAGCATTGCTGTAAGATGATTTATTTGGTGTCAGTGTAAGGTCCTAGACCTGGGAGAAGGGAAAGTTTGAAGGAAGAAAGCCAAATTAGCTAACAATCCCAATAGTTCAAATAAGAGTTAATAAGAACCTAAACTAGAGTGCTTGCACTGAAAAGAGAAAGGAAGGAATGGATAGATTTGAGAAAAACTACCAACAAAGGTTTGAAATGACTTGAGGCAGAGCCATGATGGTGGAGGTAGTCACCTAGCTGAACTCTCCCAACAGCCTCCTCCAAACAACTTTAAAATAACATGTCAAATTAAATTCTAGAGTGGCATAGACAACCAAAGGTTGGGGTAAGATATTTTTTCCAGCCCAAGATAACTTAGGAGATCAGCAGGAAAGGTCTGTGACACTGGAGTGGGGGCAGTCTGGAGTGCACACAATGGCAACACCAGCTGGGGGCCTTGGAGGTGGCAATAGTGCTGGCATCAGCTTTGAGAGCTCTTAGCCCAGTCAGTAAGAGGCTCAGAAAACTTAGAAAGAGATCACAGGGGACCTTTCACTGCTACTAGGATCAGGACCTGATACTGTTTGGCAACTTCATTGGCCGTATGCAGTTGTAGGTCACAATTTTAGAACACAAATTTTAGTGCTAAGCAGTAGGCATAGAAGTAAGGCAAAACAACAACAAAAAAAAAACCTGCCCCTGAATTCAGAGAGTTTCCAATCTAATTGGGGAGATAACCTGTAAATAACTACATATAAGTGATTGCAGGCTGCATTGATACAGATTGCTAGTAGTACTAGGAAAATTAGAATCCTCCTGTATGCTACTCCCATCAATCCACACCTGGAGTGCTGTGTTCAGTTCCAGGTGCCATCTTTTAGGAAGGACATTGATAAACTAGAGAACATACAGAGAAAAGCACCCAGAAGAGTGAAGGGCCACAAAAATTTTTTCCATTTAGTTGAAGAAATTGGGGGCTGTTTTGCTTGGAAAAGAGAAGGCTTAGACTTAGTAATCTCCACAAATTTGAAAGCTTGGCATGTGGAAAAGAGATTCAATTTATTCTACCTGGCCCCCAGAATCAGGATTCAGAACAATGGTTTGGAAATGGAAAGAAGGCAGATTTATTCTTGAAGAGAAGAAAAATTTTCTGTTAATTGGAAGTAGAATGGACATCCCAAAGTAGAGTGGGCATCCTCAGAAGGTAGTGATTTCCCCTTCATTATATATCTTCCAAACAAAATCTGGATGATTAGTCACTGAGTCGGTAAATATTTATTAAACGCCTACTGTATACCGAGCACTGGTTCATTTCTCAGGTTTGTTTTAGAATAGATTTTTGTTCAGGTTTATGTTGGGCCAAATGGCCTCTGGTGTCCCTTGAAATGTTGACATCCTGTCAAGTGAAGTGATTTGCGCATGGTTACACAACATGTAAAGATTAGAATTGAGTTTTCAGCCAGATCTCCAGCAGCTCTGAATTTAAAGCTTTAGAGTTGTATTTAAGAAGGTAATCTGATAAGATTATAGATTTTATAGTGCAAGGGACTTTAGAGGCCATCTAGTCCAATCTTTTCATTTTAAAGAAGAGAAATCTGAGTTTAAGGGAAGCTATTGTTTATTATATTGAATTGCCCTGGGTCAAATCTAGCCTTGGTCATAGGATAATAAATTTAGAGCTAAAAGGGAACTTTAATATTATATAATCCAACTCCCACATCTTGCAGAGGAGAAAAACAAGTCCTCAGCCGAGCAAGTGAGTTACCCAAGGTCACATAGTGTGACTGCATTTGGGAGTTGGTAGCAAAAATGCATTTTGCATGGCATATGACAGCATGTTGTAAAAATGAATAGAGTGCTGGGTTTGCACTCTGGAAAATCTGGGTTGAAATCTGGTCCTGGACACTTAATAGTTCTGTGACCCAATGCAAGTCTTCCCCCACATTTGCCTCTTGGAATCCCTAGCCTCCTTCAGGGTGTACTTATCTCATGAGCTACCCTCCTGGGATGCCTTTGTGCTCTCATGAAGACATAATGGAATTGAAAAAATCCAGAGAAGTTTAGAAACATGCTAGCTGTGTGACTCTGAGACTAAGATGACTATGTCCTCTAATTATCATATTCATTCATTTATTCATTCACTCGTTTATTTGTCTCCCCCTCTAGAATATAATCACCTTGATAACAAGGGCTGTTTTTATTTGTCTTTGTATCCCCTATTGCCTTAGTACTTAGTAGGTGTTCAATAAATGCTCATTGGATTGAATTGGGTTGGAATTTGATTAAACTCTGAGTGCCTCAGGCAACCACTTAGGATTCTATCTACTAAGTTATAGAAAACTTATTATTTAAACTGATGGATGGAGTTTCCACACTGGATATTCTCTATAATTAAAATATCACAGATGTTTTGATATTTATATATTCCATATAGCAACATGGTTCAATTTCTTTGATAGTATTACCTAAGAGAATCAATAGCCAAAAGAGAAGAACTTTTTAGTAGAATTTCCATGCAGTATCTGGGACTTGCTTTTAGGGTGCAGAAATGGAATAGTACACAAACACTAAAATGACAGCAGCACATAAGAAACATAATATTGGGTCAAACAGACCATGCAATTCAGTGTTACTCATCTTACATTGGCCAAAAGAGGTTTGTATGAGGATATGATTGCCTTCCGAGATTTCATTGTTGAGAAGTTAGTGGCATAGCCCTCAGATTCCTAGGTTCCTTAATAACCCAACATAATTGTTTTATGCATTTATTTATTTAAGTCATTGTTGAACTGAGGGAGAAGAAGTGGTGGGGATTTGGACCTGTAGGAATCCCCAGTGTAGAAACTCCCTTTCTCCAAGCAGATTGCCAATTCCTTTCCCACTTGGAACAATGAGACATTAAGTGATTTGCCCATTGTTACAGCATTGGTATGTACCAAAATTTATTTGCTTCTTTTCCACCTCCATTATGCCTTCAAAATATATTCCATTTGTGTATATATTCTATCCTTCATATACATGATATATATAGCCCTCACCCATCCATGACAGGGTAGCATTATTTTAACTATAAAAGGATAACTTCCAATAGCCTTAGGGAAAAGTGAGAGGCATCAGTGTTCTAGTGGAGAAACTACTGTACAGAGAAGTCAGGATACTCAAATTTGAGTGCCAGCTAGCTGTGTGACCTTGACAAATGACTTTGTCTCTCTGTATCCAAGTTTCTTTAACTAGTTTATGAGAGATTTAAACTAGTTAATTTCCAATAACAGATATATTATTTAATAATATATAATTTTATTTTCTATAGATATCTATTATTTAATAATAGATGTCATATTACAGACTGTCCCAGTTTTGAAGTTCTGTGATCCTATAATTTATAGACAAAGGCACCCTCCTTCTTAGGGCAATAAATTCCCTAAATTTATCACCATTGGGCAAAATGGTACTTTCTGCCTTCCATACCCTAAAACTATCTTTTTCGATATTCAAGTGATTTCTCCTTTCTCCTGCTTACTGTTAACAGATGTGGAAGTTAATAAGTCCATGTTTCACATACCCTCCTCCCCCTTTTTTTTGGGGGGGGGGATCCAGGCATGATTTCATTTAGTATAAAGAATCCCCAGTATAGAAATTCCTTCCACTTACACAGATTGGCCACTAATCTGTAAATCAAGTCTTAGGAAATTGTCCAGGACATTGAGATGTTAAGTAACTTGCCTGTATCAGAGCACCCCTGCTCCATGGCCAACTCAGTTATGTCTTCATCAAAGGCTAAACTGCACATAGCATTTCCAAGTTGTGCAGTAATCAGATCATGTTCTAAGTTTTGTTTTCAGTGTTATTCCTTATGATGGCCAAACATTCTGTCAGTCTTGGGAATAGCAGTACATTGTGCTAAGGTCTTCAGGGGACAGTTTGGACAGCAAGCTGTAGATTCTTCATTCCATTCCTTGGGTTATAAACCCTGTCTTGGAATATGGTTGAACCTTTCAGGGAAATCATGTTGCTACTTGCCAAATTAAAATG
Organism: Petaurus breviceps papuanus; assembly: GCF_028583685.1. NCBI lineage: Eukaryota > Metazoa > Chordata > Mammalia > Diprotodontia > Petauridae > Petaurus > Petaurus breviceps. The sequence goes on along the minus strand of NW_027187335.1, from coordinate 4,511,867 downwards.
TTAACATTAACTTAATTCAGAATAGTATGGGTTTTTATAGTGAAATAAAAGCAGTTGGAAGCACTAAAAAATTAAAATTAAATTTAAGTTAATGATATTGCCCCATATTACTTTTGCATCCTGTTTTAATTAACCAAGAGATTAGTTTAAAAGTAAACTTGCAGATTTTTTAATGAAATATAATATTAATATGCAAAAACAAAACCACTATGACGACAGGGAAGCAAATAATTCACATTAACCTGTAATCATGAGCATCTAACGTGTTATTTTACTTTTCCAATTCAATGTGCATAGCTTCTTGCCTGTGATTCTTCAGAAGTGGATGAAGTAGAAAAGCTTAAACGTGAAAGAAATGATGCTTTGAGAGAAGTCAGCAAACTGAAGGTAATCTTTAATTAAGGTCTTTTTTTTTTTTAAAGTAAAATCTTTTCTCTGACAAATTTGACTACTCAAGGTGTGGTATATTTTATCTTTACTAAAACAATATAAATTAACCAAATTATAACCAGTGTTATAATTAGTACTTTATCCTATGTTTACATTCTATTTTGTCTGTTTTTGAAGCTTCACAACACCCATGCAAATTAAGATGGCATTGTTGTAGTTCTATGTGGATGGAGAACATCTAACAGCTTTAGAAAAAAGAGAGGTAGCCATACTATAGTAGAGAAGCCATCATGTGGAGAATCTGCCTGGGGAACTAAGTTCTAACTCCAGCTCTTCCACTGGCTAACTTACTCAGATAACACTGTCAAGTTATTTTGATTCTCTAGGTCCCAGGTTCCTTATCTATAAGACGAGAGAGTTGGGCTAAAGGAACTGTCCCAGATCTACAATTCCATGTTTCCGTTATTTGAATTGAGGCATTTATTTACTCCCTCTTCCCTAGTTGATTCCCTTTCACTTGTTATATTCCTCCGTTCTGGCTCCAAGTGATCAGGAGTGGGCAGCATAAGCCTTCTTACTGCTTATAGGATGATAGCTAACATTTATATAGTGCTTTGTGCTACCTCATTCAATCCTCACAAAAAGCTTATGAGGTAGGTGCTATCATTAACCCTATTTTATCTTATTTTGTTTTATTTTTTGCTTTTTTTGGAGGGGGGAAGGTAGGACAATTGGGGGTTAAGTGACTTGCCCAAGATCACAAGGCTAGTTTTGTGTTAAGTGTCTGAGGCCAAATTTGAACTCAGGTTCCCCTGACTCCAGGACTGGTACTCTATTCACTGTGCCACCTAGCTGCCCCACATCAACCCCATTTTAGAGATTTTAGAGATCTTAGTTTGAGAGAGGTTGAGTGACTTGCCCAGGGTCACACAGCTAGGTAAGTATCTCAGATGCGATTTGAACTTAGGTCTGTCTGACTACAAGGGCGGCACTCTACACACTATACCACCAAGCTGCCTCCTTATTGTTTTATATGAAGGCGTTTTGGTGTAGTGGAAAGTAGTTATCCAGTCTACTAGTATTTATTGAACACCTACTGTGTGCTGGGCACTTTAAGTTCTGGTAATACAAAGAAAAGGCCAGAACAAAATAAAAAAAAATCTTCTCAAATATAAATGGATACTATGCTGATCTTAGAGTCAGGAAGACCTAACTTCAGTTTACTCCCAAGAAGCTTACTAGCTGTATTACCTTGGGTAAATCACTTGACCTCTCAACCACACTTTATCAGTAAAATGAGGATGATAAGTTCAACTGCTAACTTCATAGGGTTATTGTGAGGATCAAATAAGATGATATATGCAAAATATTTTGCAAATCCTATATAAATGGTTTATAATATATTATTATATATTACAATATTACATATTGTATACTATACAATATTATATATACAATAAATATGGTATCATTGTACAGATGAATCCTATATCCTTGGGAAAAGGACCAGTACCTTAAGACAGGACCATCATTCTTTTCTAGAGAAGCATCAGGAATTAAGATAACTTACTTTTTAAAATCGCCATAAACATGGAAGAGGTGCTGTTCTATTTTATAACACCTTTCTTATCTTCATTCTGCACCTACCACACTTGGAGCAATACTACCCAAATTCATATGAAGTCCCACCTTAGTTTTATGTAACACCATTATGTTATTTTGTGAATCGATTTTAATAGAAGTCAATTTGACCACTGTTTTTGCAATTCCTTTCTAACCCAAAGAGAGTCTTGGTGTGTTATGTCTTTCAATACTGAAATGCCTTTCTTTCCCATATCTTTTGGAATAACAATTAAAAGCCTGGGGAGGAGGGGAAGGGGAGAGTATGAACAGGTTTTAAAAATAAATTGTTGATGCTTGGTTTCTAATCCCCCTTAAAAAATTTCTTGCAAAATTGGTCACCTTAGTTACACAGCATTTCTTTTTCTAAATTACTATCCAGGATATTTTCCCCTGTAAATAATTTAATTTGTGTGATTACTAGGAATCCTGGGGTAGCTCTCTAATCCTTCTCATTCATTTGTTCCATGAATAGTACATCTGTGTTAATCCAGTTATTTGGTTGAGGTTTTTTACTTAGTGCTCCTAAATTTCTAGTTTAAAAGCTGTTCATGTTGCATCCATGTAAGACTGGCATGTAACACACTTATGAAATTAAAGCCCAGCTGAGAACCTATTAAGTAAATTCTGAAGGACTGTGCTAGCTTGTAAACTGTAGCTCAGCTGTCAGTTATTATGATCAAAGCTGGTGAGATGTTCTAATTTATAATTAATCATCTTTTTCTCTTTTAGAAGGACATATGTTGATTAAAACAATTAAGAATCCTATGTTATTATAGTATTCAAAGTACTGTAACTTTTCCTATTGATTTTTCCCAGTAATTTGCAGTTCACATAATATAGAGGCTTACAGTTAATTGAGTTCTATGGCATATATCCATCTAGAGGCCAACCAATGATCTTTAATCCTTTCCCACTCTCTTCCCTTCCTTGTCTCCATGTTCTTCATCCAAGAAACTCCCATTGCTTTATGATGAAAATTAAGCCAGTGAGATTTAGAAGAATATATTAAATAGTCTTTCACAACTAGGTAGTTAATTCAGAGGATAATTCTTTTTTAAAGCACTGGTCTCCTAGTAATTCTTTTTTTTTTTTCCAAAAGGGCTCAGCTGAGCCTAACACCTGCTTAGCAAAGGTGAGTGAAAATAGACAAATTTCCCTTGTACCAATGTGAGAACTGGGACACAAAGAGGGACTTGCTTGAGAATAGATGGTAACAGCAACCAGAGTCATGACTTTTGTTCTGGATGCCTTTATGTCAATCATTTCATGCTCCCTTATTTTATCTCTTGGACTGGGAAAAATTAAAATCTGAAATCAGATTAATTATTCTTGGCATTCCAATGTTGATAAAAATTTTTTTCCTCATTCTGCTTAACATCTAAGTCATCTCTGTCCAGGCTACTGGCAGAATTTGGCCTTCTGTGACTGGTAGTAATTCTGTTTTTTTTGCTAAATAAAAAGGGACATATTGATAATGGTTTTCTTAAAACCATGCTTCCAGGACTATGGGAGTAAATACTTGACTTTATTGTAAGTACTGGGATAGTATTTCATTTGCATGTGTAATTTGCTTGAATATCAATGACTTTTGAAGCTTCGGCAGCTGTTCCCTTGTGTTGAATAGTGATGACTTGTTCTCCTTGGTTTTTCTTCCAAGAACATGCTTAGATGATGTTAAGAAAGGTATAGCCAGCCTTGCCCTGCAACCTGCTCCCTTCATCAAATATTTAGAATCCCTGACTCTTTGTTTCTAAAAATAATGCTTTTAAACTTTGTATCTCTTGTCTTAGCTAATATTTAAGTGTACCCTCTCCTTCCTCTGAGTCTTCTAGTAACCTTGGGAAAATAATGGAATTAGATTTTTTTTTTCAAGCTGGCTGATTGTGATTATGAAACTTGTTATATAGGAAGGGGAAAAACATATTCCCATTTAGTATTAGATCTTAAAAATTTAGTATTGGACAGTTTTAGAAACTTACTTTAGAAAGAGAGGACTAGGGACTGACCAATCACCGCACCATTGAACGTGCAAGTCATGTTTTCGGGCTCTTCTCACTTCATCCTGATGATCTAACCTGTGGTATTCCAGTGATGCAGTCAAAATGTAGGTGCTTATCTACTGAATAGTAGTACAGTGCCCTATTACAACAAATCAAACCAAAGTCACTGTCCTTCAGATTATAGTCCTGTAGGGAAGAAGATTTTACCTTCCATTGGAAGGAATACTGAGCACACAAACACTGCACTGAGAATAAGTCAACTGGATGCCCTGGAATTAAAAAAAGCCCTAGAATAATTAGTTTGGCCCCGATTTACTCATTGTTTTCATGGATTTAAGCCAAGGCTCTTAGTCTGGTTTGAACCTGAGGTAAAAAGATTTTTGTGGCTTTTCTTATGGAGATTCACCATTTACTCCAAGAATGCCACTGTGGGACAGTCAATTATGAATATCCAGTACAAGAATGATTTTTCTCAAACTCAGAAATATCAACCACTAAGTAAAAAACAAAAGTTATGGTATGCTATTTGTGCCGTTGGAGGAAGGGGGTTAGAAGAAAGATATTGTGATTTATTCCATAACCACCATTTAAGTATCATTCTATGAAATCAAACAGTGTATTAATTTTATTGTTGGATTTTTGAAGTTAAGTAATTTGGTTAATTTCCTGATTTTCCTTCAAAAAGGAAAGTTTGCTACATTGGCAGAGTGTCTCTTAGATATTCAATCTGTATTTTGCAAATCCCAAAGCATTCAAGAAGTTGGCTTAGAGTACATGAATAGGGAACTTTTGTGGCATGGTTTTGCAGAATTTCTGATCGTTCTGTTACCACTTATTAATATCCAAAAGTTGAAAGCCAAATTTTCATCTTGGTGTATACCCATTACAGGTGTTCCTAACAATGATGATACATTAGCCATCCATGACAAAGAATGTTCCCTTTGTGGAGAGTGGCCTACTATGCCTCATACCATGGATTGTGTACTTGTGTTTTGTTATTATTGTGTTAAAAGCAGCTACTTGTTTGACATGTACTTCACTTGTCCTAAGTGTTGCACAGAGGTACAGAGTCTGCAGCCACTGAAGTCAGGGAGCAAAATGTCATAAGTGAATGCTTCTTAGAAACAGAATCTACTCTTTTTAAAAAAAACAGGTAATATTAAGAATTAGCATGTCAGAATCACAATTTCAAATCTTTCTAAAAGACATGATTAAGGCACCAATCCCTGAAAGCTACATTATATCAAATCTATTATGTAAATTCTACTATATCTTGAAAATAAAAGTATTATCAGTTTGAACTTAACCAATTTTTAGATTTTTTTTTTTTACACAATTCTATTTGAACTAAGGATTCGTTTTTGGCTTATGTTCAAAGTGTTAATAGCTACTTGCTTACTTTCCTGAGTCACAACTAGTAAGAATGTTCTTTCCTACAAAGAAGTTGAGCTATAAAATAATGTTTTTAGATATTTTACCCTAATAGCATGTGGAGGACTTCATAATATCTTTGGGTCACAGGCTCATATTTGGAGATGAATAGAACTTTTCAGCTCACAGGATCATAGATGGAGTGACCCTCAGAAGCTATCTAGACCAATCCTTCTAAGATTATTAAGCAACCCCAGGAAAATTAAGTGCCTTCCCTAAGGGCACATAGGCAGTACATATCAAAAGAGGTTTTAGAGCCATGTGACTCCAAAGCTAGTTCTCTTTCCACTGCATCACGCTGCCTCATCCATCATCTCATCTAACCTCATTTGTGCACATAAGGAAGCTTAAAAGTCCAGAGAGGTTCACTGGCTTATCCCAAGTGACTAAAGGAAATAAGTAGTTTGTAATAAGGGATATCTAGGATTTGAACCCAGTTACTCTAATTCCAAATCCCATGCCCGTTCTATTTCACCACTGGTTTCCATAGATTACTCTTGCTAAATATTTTGGACTATTTACATTATTTTAAAATCATGGCACATTGTAGGCAATTTCCATAATATATTTGAAAAATCACTTAACTTAGAATAGGAAGAGATTGTGTTCCTAGTATATCTAGTTGTGTGACCACAAACAAATTACCTAACTTTTTGAGCTTCAGTTTCTTCATCTGTAAAATGGAATATAGTACTTGCCTTATAGGATTATTATAAGGTTCATGAGATAATGTATGGATATGTGTATGTGTGTGTTAATATGTGTGTATGTATGCAGTGCTTTACAAACTTTAAAATTCTATATAAAGTTAGGTGCCCTTACTATTATTCTTCAGAACCAGGCTTAAGTGACATCAAAATTGCTTCTGTCATGTTTCACACCTTTTTTTTCTTACTTTCAGACTTGCCTGATGATGTTTTAGGAAGTAAAAGGAGTTTGGAAATAAAGACTAGCTACATCTTTAGACTTGTGATTTCCAGAGTTTTTACTTCTATCAGTAAATTAGTTTTGAATGTATGCCCTTAATATGTGTATATCTGCCTAGAAAATCATATGTAAACTTACACAAAAATAGATATCTTAGAGTTTGTACAAAATCAAAAAAGGAAAAAAAATTGATTTGTGAACAGTAAAAGCAGTCTTCTTTTCCCAAATTATTAATGATTGTTAATGATATTTCAGTGATGGAATATGCCTCATTTAAAAATTTTTTGATATATCATTTTGTGATAGTGATTCAGAAATCTTTGTTCTAATTTTAGTTTATTTCATTACTTGGTTTTAATGAATGTCATTGATGAAAAAAAATACCTCACAAAAATATATATATGTGGAAGAAGTACACAATTGACTTACAAAATCATAATGCTCATTTATCAATCCCATCTACTATTTATATAAAGGTTTTTATTAAAATTCAGCTAATGGTCTTCAAAAAAAAGAGAGGACTAAATTTAACATTTACAAAAACTGTCAAAAACTTCTAATTGTGTGTTCTCATTGTAGGATAAGCTGACAGAATCAGAAAATCAAAGGAAACAGTTAACTGAAGAACTCCAGAATGTGAAACAAGTAAGTCAAGTTTTGCATACCCAAGATACAGGCATGACCAACAAATTAAATGCAATGAGAATTAGAGGGGAAATAGTCTTCTGGGAAAATCTCTTTGTGGCAAATTTCTCTGATTAAAGTTTGAAATCCAGGATATTTGGTGAATGGATACCAGATATACAAGAGCAAGAACAATTCCATAATAGATAAGTGGCCAAAGGATAAGAACAGGCAGTTCACAAAGAAAAAAGGTAAACTATAAACAGCCATGTGGGGAAAAAAGTTCCTATCACTAATATAGGAGAAATGTAAATTAAATAACTCTGAGGTGCCGTCTCACACTCATCAGATTGGCAAAAACAAGGAAAATGGCAATTAAAGAGGGTAAGGGAAGACAGGCACACTGGTACTGTTGATGGAACTCTGAAGGGATCAAACCATTCTGGAAAGCATTTTGGAACTACTATGTTAAGAACTTACAGTACTGCTTGACATATACACAAGCTGGAGCCAGCTTGAAACAGCTCCCAAGAGCCACTTGTTAAATTTTGAGCGTGAGCATTGACAACTTGAAAATTGGCAAAAGCTATAAGGCATGATTTGATTTATTATTTTGCTGATTGTTTGGACTTAAGAAAGGGATGGAGAAAATGTTAATAATGCTGATTAAACTTGTAAGTATGTTGTATTCTTGTTTTGCTTTGTTTTGGAGAGCCAATTGTTAAACATTTGCCAGCACAATACTACATATATCCTTAAAGAAAGAGGGCAAACACTAGTATGCATAAAATATTTTAAAATATTTAAAGAAATGGAAATAAATAGGTGTCTATCAACTGGAGAATAGCTGAACAAAGTCCAGGATATGGATATAATGGAATATTATTGTGCCATAAGATGATGGATGGGTTTTATTTAGAGAAATCTGGGAGGACATGTATGAATGAATGCAGAGCAACATGAGCAGGACCAGGAGAACAATTTATACGACTATTATAAGCTGTTGTGAAAAATGTGTGAACACTTAAGGACTTTGGTCAGTGCTGTGACTGATGCTACTCCAGAAGACTGATGATAATTCAGGCAGAATGATGAAGATAAGGTACAGAATGAGAGATAAATTTTTAGACTTGGCCAAAATGTGGATTTTCTTTCTTTGATTATATTTATTTGTTACAAGGGAGGGGGATCTGGGATGGGCCCATATATAGTGATATTTATACCAAAAAAGAAAAAAAAGTCAATGAAACATTGAAATATAGACAGAAGAGAGTAGGAAGAAGTTCAGAAAGGGGTACAGATGAGCAGAGTAGTATTGGAAATACCATGTTAATTTTAATATGTATTTTTAAAGCTATATAATATCCACAGTGCCATGTACAGTTATCTTTTTCTCTTTAAAGGGAGGTAGTTATGTTTGTTGATATTTGTCAAGTTTATAATAATAAAGGAATAAATAAATAAATATTTAAAAGACACGAGACAAGGTCATAAAATAGCAAGACAGATTAGTTACCAATATTCTAAGACTTAAGCTCTGCCATATAATGGGGAACATGTTGCTGTTTGGAGTAACCTGTCTGGACCTTGGTTTTTTCATTTGTAAAATGAAGGAGTTGCCCTTACGTTCCTTTCATCTCCAAATCAATGGGCACCTAAATAAGAGTTTCCTTTCATAAGAGGTGGCTATATTCTATGTATATAGAAGTCTTCTTTGGAACTTAGTGTGCTCTCTTATATCATTTCAATTACTAATTAGCTATATGGTCCTGGGAAAGTCACTTAACCTCTGTTTACCTCAGTTTCCTTAACTGTAAAATAGAGATAAGAAAAGCACCTACCTCAAAGGGTTGTTATGAAGATCAAAAGAGATAATATATGTTAAGCACTTAACATAGTGTCTGACACATAACATTTTATAAATCAGTCCTTCCTTCCTTCCTTCCTTCCTTCCTTCCTTCCTTCCTTCCTTCCTTCCTTCCTTCCTTCCTTCCTTCCTTCCTTCCTTCCTTCCTCCCTTCCTTCCTTCCTTCCTTCCTTCCACTTAGTATGTATATCCTCCTGTATTTTCCAGTCCCTACTACTCTTCACTAAAATGTTAGCTTGAGAGCAGGGATTGTCTAATTTTTGTCTTGGTATTCCTAGCACCTCATGCACCACCATGGACATTGTTGGTGCTTAATAATTATTAATTGAATTGAATTGCTTTCAGAGCCTGTTTATTTGTAAAGCACACAATTTCGTTATTTTATAGCCTCACCTCATTTTCTAGTTTTTTGGGTTTTTTTTTTTTAACTAAAACTTGTACTACCCTACTTGGTCATGCATTTTATTTACCACAACACTAGGCTCTGAATAGCTTTGGGGCTTTTTCCAAAAGTTAGATCCATCTGTTTCGAATGAAACTTTGCCACCATCAGAAATATTCAAGCATTCGTTTCTCCAGCAACATTGACCCAGCACCCATAGTATAGTGGAAAGAGAATTGCTCTTAGAACATCTGAGTTTTAGTCCTGACTCTGATACGTACTTACTGTATGACCCCAGAAAAGTCCATTTAACATCTGTGGTTAGTGGACCTCAGTTTCCTCATGCGTAAAATAGGGATAATAGTAACATGCCTGCTTCATGAATTTTGTTATAAAGAAATTCTAGAAACTGCAAAACATTGCATGAACTTGATTTTTTTTATTATAAGGTGCTATCCTTTTTCAGAGAGTGTGCCAGAGGGCTTTAAAGGCATTTACATTAGAGGATTTCCCAACATACCTTTTTTAACAGTGGGAAAGGTCCACTACTATGTAGACTCAGCTATTTGTAATACAAGAAGCACTAGCAAGTAGCTGTCAAAAACTAAAGTTTGGACAGAAGATGGGAATTAAGGGGGGAGTTGGGAAAAGTCATAAAGGCTAAGGCTTAAAAGAGAGGGTCAGGATCAGTTCAACAAGTGAATCAGTTTAGAAAGTGACCTTTATGGATATACTCTATCCTATTTTGAAATAATATGATTTTGAATGCTTGTTTAGACCCTTACCCTCTCTTGTCCTTTCCACCTTTTTTTAATCCTGACATGCTCCATTTAGTACCTTTAGTGCTAGACCATGGACACACCTTTTCTCTAGGTCCTGGACTACTTAATATCTGTTGATAATAGATCCTTGGTCTGCTGTGACTTTCTGCTTGCTTTTGTCTAGTCCCACAAGAGCTCTCATCATCATCCTTACCCTTCCCCCGTACCAAGTTTAGGGCTTCTGGCAAAAGTGAAAGCTGTCTTGCCTTTGGCCCCACCTAGGTGGGGCCAGTGTGGAACAGTGCAGATAACATCACTAGAATAAATGCTCAGTCTTCCAAAGTATCTACTTGGAAGGGAATACCAGTTTGCTTGCATATGTTATTTCTGGTACATTTGTTTAAAAAAAATTAATCCTATTATCTGTGATATTATATAAGTCACTTGGAGTGTAGTTTCTCCCCTGTGAAATCAGAAAGTTGGATTGCAGGAGCTATGAAGGTCTTCCATGACTAAACACTGCAATCTTATTTAGAGTCACACAATACATATGGCAATTAGTATAATGGTTGTTGGGTTTTAATAGCTCAGTTTTATGTCTCCATTCAAACAGTTGTAAAGTAGGAAGATATCAACACCTGCTGCATCTGTAGTACTACCAAAAAATTATATTATCTGTTCCACATTATGGCTTAAAGCCACATCATAATCTTCAAGGAACATAAATAGTTGATAGTACTGTATGGTACAGAACACATAGAATTTTAGCCCGGAAATCATCAGTGATGGGGAAAATAAGGAGAAACAGTAGTAGTATGATCAGATTTCTTGTATATGTAAAATGTTATATGTGGTAGATTTAAAATCAAAAAACCTTTATTTGAAGGAGATCATTTCAGAAAAACCTAGAAAAACTTAAATGAACTGATGCAAAGTGAAGAGAGCAGAACCAAGAGAACAATGTATACTGTAATAGCAATATTGTAACAATAATCAATTGTGAAAGACTTAGCACTTCTGATCAGTGAACCATGACAATTCCAGAAGACTAAAATGAAAAATAATTCTGAGTTCAAATTGAAGCATTTGGCAAGATTTGGCAAAATGATTAAATTTTGACTTATACAGAAAAATAAAGCAAAGCAGTGTTTAATATGTTTTTCTTAGCAATATCCATTTCTACCATGGGAGGGCCTCCTGTGTTTATTTCTCTCCCTGGGTCACCACTGTTGCTATGGAAGCTTAACTCTGCACTAAAGAGTTAAGTCTAGGACCTCAAAAAGTGGCATATTATTGATTCCCAGAAGAATGTTAGCAATAGCTCCTAGAAAACCATAAAGCAAAATGTTAACCACCAAATCCTGGACAATTTTCCACAGCTTTCTCCTTGAAAATTTGGTTTCTAAAATTTGTGTCAGATTTTGATAAATAGGATAGAATCATTTATCCTTTTTATCTTTAGCCAGAATAATCCAAAATATAGGGTTCTGAAACATATGACAACACACATCACTGACACCTGCAGTTTACAAGCACCAAGTTATGCTTGAAAATCAGCAGCATACCCAAAGTCTCCAAACGGGGCAGCGTAATGCAGTGGAAATGACTTGGGTTTCTAGAGACATGCGTTTAAAACTTTGCAACTGGCAAGGTATGTGACTTTGGATTGCAAACAGGGCAGCATAATGCAGTGGAAATAACTTGGGTTTCGAGAGACATGCGTTCAAGACTTAACTTCAAGAAATAATACCCATATTTAGCTGGGTCAAAGGGTATGAACAATTTAGTTATTTCTCTAGCATAGTTCCAGAATGAGATCTAGAATAGCTGAATCAGTATATAACTCTGCAGTTGTTGTTATTATTGTATTAATTTTGTTCTTACACTTGATTTTTATATGATTGGAATTATTTCTTTAACTTCTGTGATCTCCTAGATCTCTTCTTTTTTTTGTTTTTTTGTCTTTTTGGAGGGGGACTATAGGGCAGTTGGGGTTACGTGACTTGCCCAAAGTCACACCACTAGTAAGTGTTAAGTGTATGAGGTCGGATTTGAACTCAGATTCTCCTGACTCCGGGACCAGTGCTCTATTCACTGCAGCACCTATCTGCCCCAGTCTCTTCCTATTAATTTTTTCTCAACTCCAGATCTAAAAGTTACTTTTTTCCATTCTCCAGTTTTTTTCTTCTTAACATGACTTTTAACAGGTAGCTTATCCATTTAGAGTTTCTTTTAACAGAAAATGTAAGATGTTAGTCTAAATAAATTTTTTAGTAATCTGTTCTCTAGTTTCCCATAGGAAATCCTATCTCAGTAGTTTGTGTTTTTGCCTTTGTCTTACACTGGAGTACTATGATTACTTCTGGACCTTGCTTATGTAATTTTTTACAGGACTAAACACTTTTGATGATTGTTGGTTTATCATATAACTTCACACCTTTTAATTTTGGGCCCCTTTCATTTGTACTTCTTTTTCCCGTTATTTCCCTTGAGATTTTCCAAATGAATTTTATTATTATTTATAGTTTTATTATTTTATAATAATAAAATGTTATAAACTATTATATTATAGAAAATCTATCATGGTGTTATGAATTACATAAAATAATAAACCTCATTTTATTGTCTTTTTAGTATCTGGTTCTATTAAAAATTCCTTTATAATTTAAAATAACTCTAAATCAGTAATTTAATTTAGGAAGTATTATTGCTTTTATTAAAGGGGTACAATAAAACCTTAACAGTAGCCATCTCATCAGTGAACAGTATTCATTTCTCTCTTTCTAGCAGGTGTATTTATAAGGGTTAAAGGGAATTCACTGATAAAGTAAATGAAATCCACTTTGCTCAATATACTTTTTTCAATCTATTTAACAGTAGTGAAATGAGAAAAACAAAAACTCAGGATCCGTCTAAAGGGAAACGGTGATTTTTTTCTCACATTTAGGTTCAGACCCATTGGGCTCTCTCATCATGGAATGATTACTTAATATCTACCCATTGTATAGCAAATAATTGTTTGTACTCACCTCTAAAAGCTCAATGATTTTGTCATGATGTGTGTTGAGGCCCTACCTCCCTGTTTCAGTTTTTGGAGAACAGTTTCCCATGGCACCTATTTTGTTGTTTTTTTCCTTCAAGTTACAACAACTCTTAACTGGTATGTGCCCCTGTTGCAGCCACTGCCTTTGTTCATCAGTATTCAGGCCTCCTCTTGTACTTCTTTGTTTTTAAATCTTCTTTCAGCACAGGGTGATGACCCAAGGCTGTGGTGAAGTAGTGAACAGTCCAAAACCAAAATATGTTAACTTGTCTGAACCAGTCTTTGCCCTGAAAAAGCAAGGGAGAATTGTTCATCTGGCAAATTTGAGGCTCAGATAATCCCCATTGGAGTTGGCCTCACCCACACAGAGGTTGGGCAGAATGCAAGAAGAGGGTGTGAAGGCCTGAGGCAAAGCTATGTAGAGTCAACTGAGCATGGAGTCTTTGGGTGGACAGAGACTGAACATGGATTTAATTGTAGCAACTGGCATCAGTACTATCTTAGCCTTTGCGAGAAGGTAGGGAGAAAAAACTTAAAAGAAGTGATTGCAATCATATCTCTAAAAGAGAACAGTGATCATAAAATGTTGCCTGGCATATACACCAAAGTCAGAGTTCCTTAGAGCATTTTTTAAACTAAAATTTATCTAATTTTTCAAGTAATGAGCATTAATTTTCTCTTGCTCCCAACAGCACCCTCCCCCCAAAATAAAAGAATTAAGGAAAAAAAACCTTCTAATGTAAGCATAGTGAACGCATTACTACATTGGCTATGTACAAACACTTGTGTCTCATTCTGCATATTAGTCCCTCACCTTTCTCTATATGAAGAAATGAGTGGCATTCTTCATCATCAGTCCCCTGGAATCATGGTTGATCATTGCATAGCATAGAGTTCTTAAGTCTTTCAGAATTGTTCATTCTTATAATATTGATGTTATACTATAAATTATTCTCCTGTTTCTTCTTACTTCACTCAGCATTAGTTCAAATAAAACTTTCAAATTTTCCCTGAAACTCTTTCTTTATCTCTTACAGAAAAGTAGTATTCTACCATTTTTATATGCCATAATTTGTTCCAGTCATTCCCCAATTGATAGGTACCTTCTTGAGGCCATTTTTTTTTTAAATGAAGCATTTCACCTTAAGAATGAAATGGCTTCTTGATTACTTTTTGACCTTTGCTAATAGGAAAATTTTTAAATTCTATGGTTGGATGCAGGAGGATGCCTCAGAATGCCACAGAGGGAGAAGAGAAAAGATTTATGTTTGACTTTGCTGGAATTTTAATCTCATAAAGTGCCATAAAAGAATAATAATAACAATAATCCAAGAGCAGAATCAAAAGGTTGTTTATGGGTAACATCTGCATGAACTCAGCCAACAAGATGTCATGAAGGAATTGTCAAATGGCTGTCATGTTTTTGGACATAGAAGGGTTTATGATGGCATTTTAAGACATGGTCATTTCCAACAGAAATTACCAAAGAATTGTTACCCTTAACTAGTCTTTTATTTCATAGTCAATGTGTATTATGCAGGGAAATAGTAGAAACCATGCATCATATCACAACTTGTTGCAAAATTTTAGCACCCTGAAAGATAGAATCTGGTGGCTAGAATTATACTTCATAAACTTTCATGAACTGACAGATTACAAATTCCACACCATAGATACAGGGCTCAAAATATCCTGGACGATTCAACTAATAAACCTCATTAGAACCAAAATATTATTACAAACCATTACACACATTTGCCTGGACATAACATTGATTCATAAAAACTTAAGAATATTCTTAATACGTGTCACCATTTCAAGTCCTCAAAATCTTCAAGCTATATAGAACAAAAAGATTTCAAGACACAGGGACTTAACAGAGCAGATCAAAATTATGTAGGAAGAGAATGAGGTACCTATCATCCCTGTTGTCTTGTCTGCTAGAAGGGAGGTGCCAAGGATGTGTTCAGTGAGCCTACATCCTGCTATTCTATTCAACTATAAAAAGCAGGTACTTTTTCCTCCTGCTCAATAATAGCCTATAGAACATTACATATAAAAGAATCATCATAGAATGACAACTTTTCCTTTGACTGTTTCGATCTGGTCTATCAAAAAATATGAAATCTAAACTGACATTTCTATAGAACTTTTAAGCTTTGCAAGGTGTTTTTATATCATTGTCCCATTTAATCCAAACATCTCTTTGAGCTAAGTGCTACAGTTATCCTCATTTTGCATGTGAGGAAACTGAGGCTGAGGCAGGTTAATAGACTTGTATAGGGTCATATGGCTACCGTGTCTCCTGCAGAATTTGAACTCAGACAGTGCATTAACCATACTCCCTAAAATGGGGATTAGAAAAAGTTGGGTTCTAGAAACATCAAAGAAGAAGACTTAACAGGACTTGGGGGATTGACTGAATGTGGATGGTAGCAATACTGCAATTTTTTTTCTTTTTATGAAAATGATTCCTTGAGGGGTGGCCAGGTGGTGCAGTGAGTAAGAGCACCGGCCCCAGAGTCAGGAGACCTGGGATCGGTTCTGGGCTCAGATACTTAACACCCACACAAAAATAACTGGCTGTGTAACCTTGAACAAATTACTTAACCCCAATTGCTTAGGGGCGGCTAGGTGGCGCAGTGAGTAAGAGTGCTGGCCCCAGCGTTGGGAGACCTGGGATTGGTTCTGGCCTCAGATACTCGGCACCCACACAAAAATAACTGGCCATGTAACCTTGAGCAAGTTACTTAACCCTGATTGCTTTTAAAAAAAGAAAAAAGAAAAGAAAATGATTTGTTGAGAGAGAAGATATTTTAAAAGGCTCAAGACATTCACCACACTAAAATCTTTCTGGTGAGCTCTCCTGGAATTATTTTTCAAAATTAATTTTTCTCTTTACATTTATTTTATTTATTTATCTTTGTTATATTTATATTCTGAACTGTCTCCCTCCTTTCCTCCCCACCATTTGACACTGATAAATATAGATATAGATTTATATATACATATATAAATAATGTACATGTATGCATGTGTATGCACATACATATACATATGTAAAACCATACTCTGCATACTTCTATTTATCAGTTTTTTCTCTGGAAGTGGAAAGCATCTTCTTTCATAGGTCCTTTGCAGTTTATTTGAATATTTATAATACTAAGAATAGCTTAGTCATTTAGTTATATTTTGAAGAATACTGCTGTTGCCATATACAA
Organism: Petaurus breviceps papuanus; assembly: GCF_028583685.1. NCBI lineage: Eukaryota > Metazoa > Chordata > Mammalia > Diprotodontia > Petauridae > Petaurus > Petaurus breviceps. Next base: position 4,495,598 of record NW_027187335.1, on the reverse strand, counting down.
CATTCTGTTGGTTCTGCTCATTTCACTCTTCATTATTTCATGCAAGTCTTTCCATGTTTTTCTAAAATCAACTTGTTCATTTCTTACAGTACAGTAGTATTCCATCACAATCATATACCACAACTTATTTAGCCATTCCTCAATTGATGGGCATACCCTCAATGTCTAATTCTTTGCTACTACAAAAGGAACTTGTATAAATATTTTAGAACATATAGATTCTTTTCCTTTTTACCTGATGTTATAGGAATGTAAATCTTAAGATAAAATGTAGATCTTAAGAAGATCTTACCTGCCCCTAGGTTAAGTGCGCCTGGAGCCTGTGGTGGGAGGCCTTGTTTTTCAGGAAGCCCACACCTTGGTGCTTTGTGATTGGTCAGTGGGTCAGGAGGGCTGTTACATTCTCTGAGCCAGGAGAAGGCTATATAATCCCTGATGTGAGACTTTGTTTTGGGGCTCACTTTGAGAAATGTTGTGTGATTTGACCAGATGAGGCTCTGGGCAGCTGTTGAGAGCCCCCCGGCTTTGAAAAACCCAGATGTTGATGCTTTCCCTCTCTGATAACTGTGATTTGGTATGGATGTAATGGTTGGACAGTTGGAGGCCTGTCTGCTTGAAATGTTTTTGTCCATATACTCTGAAGTTTGGGGTGCTGACCTTTTTCCCCTAAACTAGGTAAATGATATATGTTTGATTGATTAAAACAAGATTGTTAATGCATTTTGAGTTATTTTCCTTTAGAAAAGCAGATCTAAGAACCTGTTTTGGCAGCCACCCTGGGGATGCTTGGGTGCTTGCTGCTACACCTGATCACCTTGGGAAATAGACTTAATAATAGTAGTTCTGGGTCAAAGAGGATAGGCAGTTTTATAACTCTTTGAGCATAATTCCAGAATGATTGGATCAGTTCACAGTTCCACCAATAGTATATTAGTGTCCCAGTTTTTCCACATCTCCTCCAACGTTTGTCTTTTCCACCTTTGTATCTCTTTACTGTTGTAAAATTGATTTATTGAGTATGTTCCATTCTCATACTATACATAAGAAACAGCCTAAGGTAAAGACTGACAGTGCAACAAAGCACATAATAGATAACTTGGAATAGCTCATACTATTATCCTACCTGTCTGCACAGACTCCAGCCATACTTTGAAGTGCTAAAGTCTAACAGAGCACACTGCATTAGCCTTGGAATTTGTATATTCATTGTATATCCTTTTAGAATTTCCATTTCTAATAGTGTCATGTGTCACCTCTTTGGAAGTCTGGTTAAGCCTATGGACACTTTCTTAGAAGAACATATGTTGCCCTATAGTAATAATTGAAAGAAAAACTAAATTTCAGTTAGGGGTTAATGAAAATAAAGGTGTATTTTCCTCCACTAGAAGTGACAGACCCCCTGAAATCTAATCATATACCCTTTGGGGGGGATCTGTGAACCCCAAGTTTAAAACCCCTGCTTTAAAAGTTATTTCAGAATTTACCATTTAGTCAGTAGGAAGATACTGGTCTTTAGTATACATGATCTCTTTTTCAAAGGTTATAGTAATTCCTTTTAAACTAATTAGACACATAGGACTTTAGAGCTGGAATGATCTTTATCTTCTTTGGAAAACATCCATTATATCTTTAAAAAATCAGAACTATCTCTATACATATGTGTTGTATATATATGTGTGTGTGTATGTATGTGGTGGTAGGCTGGTTGGTTCTGATGATTAGTGTCCACCACTAACCATGATAGGTTCATAGTTCCATCCTATGTGGGCCATTTAACTTTATACTGCTGCATGGATAGACAAAGTGCCTTTATTCCTAAACTAGTTATCTCATAAATACCTTGGGTTACATGAGAGATCTGGCAAGAGAGAGCTGAATGAATCGACAACTACTAGAATAACACCTCCAAGTACATATTCTACTGATGATGGATCAGTATATGTATCCTTAAAGGCAGTAGATGACTTTAATGGTACTTTCCTTGCTACTTAAAAAATCATTTAAAAATTATGGGGTTGTAGGATTTAGAGCAGGAAGGGACCACAGAGATCATCTAATCCAACCTCCTCATTTTGTAGATGAGAAAAAAGTCCAAGAGAAAAGAAATCTGCCTAAGGGTTGCATTAGTAACAAATTAGCAGGGCCACAATTTGAACCCCATCCATCTAACTCTTTATCCAAGCTTCCTTCCATTACATCATGCAACTACTTGTGTGTCCCATTTTAATCAATGTCTGCCTTATATGCAACAAACTTTTATTTCCCAGTTCATCTGAGATCAAACGTCAAGCTATATTTTAGTGAAGATCTTTGTTTTTATGAAGCCCAAGTGTTGAATATGTTTTTCTCCCAGCAAGTTAGAGTGGTGTGTAAGTTAATTTTGTTTTCAGACTGGGTGATTTTCACTGAAAGAAGAATTGGAGATAACATAGGGCATTCTGTGATATAAAACTCCATCTTGGCAACTTACCACACTAGAAACTCCATATTTTCTCTTATTTCAATATGGATCTCATTCCCTTGTGTTAAATGGCTTACACACAAGCTCATTAGTTTCAGAGCTAAAAACAAGACTCCTATGGCAATGCTTTCCCTTCTCAAATGAATCACTTTGGAAAATATTGCACTTTGTTCTACTGGCATCCATGTGGCCAGTTTGTAAGCTGTCTTTTGGCCCCAATTTTTATTTTAAAGTGTGCATGCCACCATGATTATATTTATTGAGTGCAGCTGACTTCCTAGGCTCCTTCATAGGCTCTTAGGGATTAGACTGAAGAAGGACGTTGGTCATCATGCATTCCAATCCTCTTATATTGCAGAAGAGCTAACTGAGCCCAGAGAGGTATGGTGACTTTACTCAGGTAACACCATTAGTAAATAGCAAAGATAAGACTTGCCCCAGTTCCTCTGACTCCAGGCCCAATGCTTTTTCTGTTACTCCACATTACAACCTTGTTACTACTCCCCACCATTTGTATGTTGTTGTTGTTGTTATTCATTTTGTTTCAGTTGTGTCTGACTCCTCTTGACCCCATTTGGGGTTTTCTTGACAAGGATAAAGGTGATTTACCATTTCATTTATTAAGCACTTGTTGTATGATGGGCACTGTGCTAATTTCATGGGAAATCAAAAGGATGCTGAAAGAAAAAAATAGGTCCTGCCCCCACAAGGAGTTTACATTCTAATGGGAGAAGACAATATATAACAGGAAACTGAAAAGGAGATGGGGAAATGAAGTGGGCATAGTGGGGAAAGGCTGGAGTTAGGAGTGTAGCCTGTAAAGAGAAGAGTGCATGGCTAACTTGGAATCCTCTTTAAAATGGAGGTTCTAAGAGGAACCAGAGGGAGCAGACATTGAAAGTACTTCCAGTATAAAGAGTGTCCAGGGGTGAACATTCATGCTGAAAAGAATTTCATAACGTGGTAGAGAAAGACTGAAGGTTCAGCTGTGTAGCTTCTCTCTCTTCCTCTATTCTATCTCTTCCTGTCCTTGTCTCTTACTCTCCCAATTATCATCTCCCTCCCTTTGCGTTAAGAATATTTTGCCCTGTGTCATCTATGTCTTCACAGCACATCTTCTTTCTGCGTACAACCACTTTAGCTGACTGCCTTACAGAATCACTGGCCTTTCTACCACATTTTTTTTTCTGGGCAAATACCCATGTAACCCAGGCAGATCTATGCCAAGGCAGCAACGTCATTGCCTAAACCAACATTTCCCAGTCTGTGCTCTGCAGAAGCCTAATGTTCCATCTGATGAGAATCAGAGTTCCATGAAAAAAATGGCAGTATCAGTCATGTTTCTGCATGAACATATTAAACGTGAAATTAAATATATGTCTTTATATCAAGCATTACATATGTGAGTTGTTGGGTATGTGTTTGTGTTTTTTATTAATGAAAAGATTTATTTTGCTGCTAAATTTACCCAATCTACCCTAGGGATATCTATGCCCATAGATTCTTCTGACCAGAATTTGTGAGTTCCTTTAATTCATTGACAAGCCAAAAAGCATTCCATGGTTGAATTGGCTTAGGAATTACAGTCCTAGATAGATGCAGATCTGAACTTGTACTTTTCTATTCAAACATTTGAATTTTAGATGTAATATAAAATACTTATCTTGATGCTGAATGGTCTTCACAATCCAACTCAATCTGCCTTTTAAAAAAATGCTCAAATTTAGCAAATACCCAATGAAATTGGCATTTCTTTTTTATATAATACAAAAGAAAAAGAATATTGCAATAAAAACTGACTCCAAAATACACTGCAGCTTGCTTTCCTTTTAACATATGTCATCAGTTCAACATAAAACTTTCAAAGCTGTCCTTCATGTTTGGGATTCTTTTTGGTCTTCCTTGCATTATCTTCTCCGTGTTATGTGTGGGTTTGTGTGTGAGTGTGCATGTGTATGTGCATGTGCGCATGCACGTGTGTGTGTGTGTGTGTGTGTGTGTGTAAGAGAGAGAGATAAGAGTGTGAGGAAAAACCCTCTCCTTTTTGTTTTCTTCCTTTCTTTTTCCTCTCCTTTCTCTCTTTCCTTCCCTCCTCTCCATCCTTCCTTTCTTTCTTTTTTCCTTTTTCTTCCTTCCTTTCCTTCCTTCCTTTCTTCCTTCCCTCTTTTCTTCCTTCCTTTCCTCTGACCTACCTGCCTATCCAGAGTCTTCCTTTACCTCTTAATCCCCCTACCCCAAATTGGAAAAAGAAAGAAAACCCTCCATTTCAATTTTCTATCATTTTATTCCCTTTTCTGCATGCTACATTCCACTCAAAATAGTCTGGTCACCTTGCCTTTTATGTAGCATACTATTATCTACTTGTGTGCTTTTGCACATATATCTAGGGTGCTCTCCCTCACCATTTCTGCTTCCTAGAATTCCTAATTTACTTCAAAATACAGCTTAGGTACTATCTCCTACTTGAGCTATGCGTTCTCTCCCTCTTGAAATTTCTGTGTATATGCCATATAGTGATGTAGTCCCATCATTTTTATTACATTGGCATGAGGCAGCCATAGAAACCAAACATCCCTGCAGTTCTTTCCTTCATTCTTCAATTTTTTTATGAAGATTTTATTATCATATCTGTACAGACCTGGATTTTAGTTGATAGACTCACTTCCTGATACTTTATGCATTCTTTAGTTATTTTACACAGGACTTCTCTTTCTACTTTTTCTTCCTAAATTTTGTTTTTGCTCTTTACAAATGATGTTGATTTTTATAAGTTTATTTTGTATCCTGTTACTTTACTGAAGCTATTAGAAATTTTTTTACTAAGTCTTTAATATTTTCTAATCATCATAATATCAGCATATGATGATTTTTCCTGAAGTAGCACCATTAATAAGTAGAAAAGATAGGACTTGCCCCAGTTCCTCTGACTCCAGGTCCAGTGCTTTTTTCACAGCTCTACACTACAACATACAGTTACTGCTCCCCACCATTTGTATGATGTTATTATTCCGTTTCAGTCATGTCTGACTCTTTGTGACCCCATTTGGGGTTTTCTTGGCAAAGATACTAGAGTGATTTACCATTTCTTTCTCCATCTCATCTTACAGATCATCGTAATATCAGCAGATTGGAATAGTTTTGCCTCCTCTTTGCCTATCTCTAAGTCTAAGTCTTTAACTTTATCTAATTATTACTATGGCTAGCATGTCTAGAACTATGTCATAGTGACAGAGGAAGGAGATATCTTTGCTTTACTTCTTTATTCATTGAAAAAGTCCTGGTATTTTCCCCATTCCATTCATTGCTAACTTTTGATATGAGATAGATACTTTTTATTATACTATATAAAAGGTCCTTCTCTGCATATGTTTTGTACGGTTTTTATTACAAGTGAGTGTAACACTTCTGTATCTGTTGATATAATTATGTATTTTCTTATCTATGTACTATGTATCCCAGCTCCTTGAGGGAAGTGGCTGTTTTCGTTTTTGTCTTTGTATGCCCAGAACCTAGTTTGGCATATATTAGGCTCTAAATATGTGTTTATTGAATTGAATGTTACATCAGAGATGTGTTGGAATAACTTGAGACTCCACCTTCTTGAGTTCTGGTCAAACCCTAGCCCACCTTGTTTCCTGACACTGCAACCTTTAGAAACTGGGAAAATAAGAACACAGGAACAACCAACATAAATTCATCCCAGTCTAGAAGCTGGTTAGCAGTTTGGTTCTTCATCTCTTCTAGAGTCTTATATAGGGTGAGTTTTTCCCTACTTCTCACTTTATGCTCCCCCCCCCCCCTCCTCTCTCTCTCTCTCTCTCTCTCTCTCTCTCTCTCTCTCTCTCTCTCTCTCTCTCTCTCTCTCTGCTTTTTGGAGGGGGGAATGCAAGGCAATTGGAGTTGTGACTTACCCAAGGTCACACAGCTAGTAAGTGTGTCAAGTGTCCTAAGACCGGATTTGAACTCAGGTCCTTCTGACTCCAGGGCCAGTGCTCTATTCTCTGTGCCACCTAGCTGCCCCATATGCTCCTTCTTTCAAGCAGAGAATAGCAAGATAGAAGAAAAATGCTACATTATGTTGGTCCCCAGTAGGACAGTAGTTATAAACAGATTTCTGGTCTTTCTTCTAAGCTCTCAGTCAAACCAGGCCGATTCCCTCTTCTATTTTTTCCCAGAGCTCTTTGGATCCTGGGAGCAGGGAGTTATGATTTTATCGAGACTGAAGGTAAGGACCAGCTAAGTGGTGCAATGGATAGAGCACCAGCCCTAAAGTTAGGAGGACCTGACTTCAAAGTGGCCTCAGACACTTAAGAGCTGTGTGACTCTGGGCAAGTCACTTAATCCCGATTCCCCCTTCCCCCCCCCCAAAAAAAAGAAAGATCTAAGATACCTTCTTGACATTTTAATGGATTTGATTCCTAGTTACTTCCATCTCCTACAAGCTATGTCATTTGTAAACATCTTTTGGGGCTAACCTTCTCCAGAGTACTAAACTGAAAATTTTAGGACTTGAGTTCAAATCCTGGCTCTTTGGGCCAAAAGTGCCTTATCTGTAAAATGAAGGGTACCAGAATAAATTACCTCTTAAGTGTCCGTCCAGATCTAGAACTTTTATCCAACAGACATTTGTTAAACCTCTTCTGTAGGTATAAGCACCACACTAAATTCTGGACACACCAAGGCATAAACCAAGCAGGCAGTGCCCTAAAGAAACTTAAGATTCTGGTGGGTTGATGTGTACTACTAATGAAAAATAAAGCATATACAAAGAAATTTAAATAGGGAAAGGGTAGTAACAATTGAGAGAATCTGGAAAGACCTTTGGGCTTTCCCTCCAGCCATCATTATAATAATTCTACTAATAGCTGATATTTATAAAACATTTCAAGGTTTGTAGGGAGGTAGCATAGAGAGCAGTTCTCAAAGCTAGAGAGATCTGGGTTCAAGTTTTACCACTGATACATACTGCCTTAATGACCCTGGGTCAGGCATTTAGCTTCTCAATGGCAATTTGCTAAGATGATAAAGTGTTGGCTTGTATTAATGGAGGGAATTTTCTTATCTAAGAGTTACTTATAAAACTAAAATCATGGGTCCAGGTTCTACCCTTCTCACTTTCAGGCATACAAAGTACATATATTGTATTATTTGACTCACAAAAACCCAGTAAAGTAAGTGCTGTTATTATCCCAATTTTACAGATGAGGAAACTGAGGCAAGTAGCGGTTAAGTCACTTTCTCCAGATTACATCTGTGTCTTTGGTTTTCTACTGTCACTCAATGTCATCCCTTAGCCCTAGCTCATAGTACTATCTTGAACACATGATAGAGGATAAATATTAAATGCATGTATATAATGTATGCATGTGTGTACACACGCACACACACACGCACACACGTGTTGGGCAGCTGGATGTTACTAGGGGTAGAGTACTAGGACTACAGTCAGGAAAACCTAAGTTCAAATCCAACCTCAGAAACTTACTGTGTGACCTTACATAAGTCACTTGACCTCTGTTTGCCTCAGTTTTCCTCATCTGTAAAATAGAGATGATAATAGCACCTGCCTCCCAGGGGTATTGCAAGGACCAAATAAGATAATATTTGCAAAGCACTTAAGCTAGTGCCTGGTACATAGTAGGCACTACATAAATATTAGCTATAATCATTATTTGCATATATATTATATATAATGTATGCATACGTACACGCATAGATATACGTAAATTGTTTACATATACATACATTTATACATAGATGTGTGTTGTTTCTGAGAAACCAATGAATTGGGAGTAAGTAGCATATAGTATGAGTATGCATGCCTGTCCATGCAGTATTTAGCATCATTTATAAACCAATCCACAGAAGTGTGAATTATTCCAAATGACTATTTCATTTCTCTTCTGAAATATTTGTGATCAGTTCCACTTCATAATATGCATTTCAGTTTATTCAACTAAGTGGACTATTTTCAATCCTATTAGAAGAAAAAGGAATGATACTCAAAAAACAAATCCCCCATGAAGCTAAGTGATAGCCACCTCACTCTCATGCCCAAATTTTGAGTGTTTTTATTTTGTTGAGAGACTTGTTTTTGCCTTGGTTATCTTTTTATGTTACTAAAATTCCTGGTATATGTGCTTTGAGAAAATAGCTGAAAGTATTTGTGGTTTTTTTTTTTCTTCTTTCCTTCCTCCTCAGGTGGCAATGATATACTTTTACTTATTTTACTTTAAGAAGAAGTCTGGCTTAGTAAATAGAGTGGAATCAGGGGGAGTAGGTAGATTCAAATTCCACCTCTAACATTTCCTAAATCTGTTCATCCTGGATAAGTCATTCTCTTTTCTATCAAGTCCCTGCTGCTATTACATATCATTTAAGGTTATACCTGATGTTTGTATTGTCTCCAAGTCTCGAAGCACTTTTCAAATATGGCCTAGGCTTTGTAAGTTTTTGTGAGTTATGCAGGTAGGGAAAATTAAATACACTGTGGCATTAAAGCAGAATATAGTGTAAATAATTGGTTAGGCCTATCTGATCTTAAATATTAGGTTTCTGCTATACATTTCTTCCTTTGAGCAATTTTTGAGTATAAATATTCAGCAAATAATTCACTTTTGAAAAAGCTGGCAGGTTAAAAAAATAGAAAATAGTTATGCACTTTTTTTCAACTACATGCAGTGTTTTATATCTGATAGATTGTTGGACTTATATTTACACAAATTTGGGTTTGACTCCCCCTTCTGACAATAGCTGTGTGACCACAGGTAAAGTCACTTCACCTATCTGAGCCTGGTTTTTTTTTTTTCCATCTGTAAAATGGAGATAATACCTGAAATACCAGTCTCTTAGTGTTAAGCTCAGGTGAGGTAATCTACATTGTCATTTTCAAACTTTGAAACACAAACATCAGCTGTTACTGTTGTTATTTTGAAGCCAGATTTTTTACATATCAAATCCCAAATTGAAACTTGAATTAATTCAGACTGGTCCTACCTGGCTAATGTCTGAGACTGCACCGGTATTCAATGAAAGGTATTTAAGCCAAAGGAAGGAAAAGAAATGGGTAATATTCTAACCCCTGAATGGTAGATGCTCTTGTAACTGGGGGGAGGGAGAAATAGGGGGACACTTCTTAAAAATAATCAACTTTTACCAAACTCATGAGCACTTCATCAGGGATGGGCATGTACCAGAATTTGACCTTACTGATTAGAATTTGTGTTGGAAACCCCCATTCACCCTGGGAAAGGCTCATGTAAAAATCCTTGAGACAGATCCACTTCACGGTGTGGCTGTCCTTGATTGATGTCTTCTGGTTGTCACAATGAGATCAAGAATGGTTTTTCTGATTTTCTTTGATGTTCAAAGGCAGAAATACATTTTGCACCTTTTGGAGCTTCATGCAGCTGCGGGTGAAGAAGCTGACAGCTCGTGGGAGAGCTAATTAGAGCCAATTATAATTTGATTGACCTGCTTTGGCTCTAGAATACCTATCCAAGACTTCTTCTGAAAGATGGAGATTTAATATCTCCATAGAAATCAAAGTAAAACTTTTGGTTCCTTGAATTTATTTATGCATATTATAATATGATAAAGAAAATTTGCCTCTGACGAAGTCCTACACAATGCATTTAAACCTGTGATGTGTTTTCAAGCAAATATTAATAGTTCACATTACTTATAGAATTCTTTTCTCCCTATAGCTTTGTGATATAGGTTTAAAAAAAAATCAATCAGTGTGTATTTGTTGATCTACACCTATAATTTCATTGTTGTAGGTTATTTTCAGTAAGCAAATTCTATCACTGTAGACTGCATTTGTTCTGCAGGTTAGCCCTCAAGAGTGACCTTGAGGGGCGGCCAGGTAGCAGAGCGAGTAAGAGCACCGGCTCCAGTGTTGAGGAGACCTGGAGATCAAATCCCGGGCTCAGACACTTAGCACCCACCCAGAAACACCTGGCCGTGTAACCTTGAGCAAGTTACTTAACCCCAATTGCTTAGGGGCGGCCAGGTGGCTCAGCGAGTAAGAGCACCAGCTCCAGTGTCGGGATGACCTGGATCAAATCCGGGCTCAGATACTCAGCACCACACCCAGAAATAATAACTGGCCGTGTAACCTTGAGCAAGTTACTTAACCCCGATTGCTTTAAAAAAAAAAAAGAAGAGTGACCTTGAGAAGAGAGTTAGAGGTTAAGTGACTTGCCCAAAGTTACACAGCCACTACATTCAAATCATGGAACATAAATCATTGGTCATAGATGTGGAGCAAAAAGGGGACCTCAGATCTCATGTAGTCAAACTCTTCATTTTACAAATGATGAAACTGAGGCCTCCAGGTTTGATGGGAGTAATCCCAGCTACCTGGGAGATTGTGGCTGGTGGATCTCTTGACTTGTATATTTAGAATTAATATGATAACACCCTGGAGGTGTGCTGGGAAAGATGGTTACCAGGATGCCAAGAGAGGAAGGAAGATAGATAGGAAGGGAGGGAGGGAGAAACAAGAAGGAAGGAAGGAAACTGAGGCCCAGGGATCTCAATTAATAGGCCCAAAGGTTACACAGAGGCTAGGGCCAATAGCAGAGTTGGGACTCGAAGCCAGGTCTTACAGACTGTCTCTGTATCCATTATACCACACGGTTGTGGAGGTAAATACTCCCATTTTACATCAGAAGAAACAGTCTCTGAAAACTCACATGACATCCCAGCATCTACCTGTAATAAATACCCAGTGGTATAGACTGGATTAAAAGTCAGGTCTTTCCTGACATCAACTCCAGCACTCTCTCCACTGTACCGAACTCTCTCAATCTAGCTTGCAGATTTTGAAAACATACATGTTCACACATATACTTGTTACTTTTTTTTTTTACTATAAATAGGCAGAAGAATTTATGTAGCTCTTCAAAGTTTGCAATATGTTTGACATTGACTACATCATTTTAGCCTCTTTTCAACAACCTTGTGAGGATAGGGATTCTGTTATTATGCCCATTTTACAGATAAGGAAAACTGAGTGCCAGAAGCTATTGCATCAAAAAGCAGCACTTATTTGAATTTTCTCCATTTTAATTCTTTTCCACAACTCAAAATATTGAATTAATTCTATTAATTATCCTAGGGTGATAGCTCACATTTATATGGTCAAGTCAAGAAGCTAACAAGCATTTATTAAGCACTTACTATATGTAGTGTGCTGATATGGTCCTTTTGGTTCCAACAAATACCATGGATAGGACTTTTTACTTCTGAAATACTAACTCTTTGTCAAGATGAGACTTTTCATTATTTGACTTTCCCTTTTTGGCATATAAAGGAATTTAAGGTTCTTGAGAACAAAAACTATTTCATTTCTGTGTTTGAATCTCCAGTGTTTATCACATATAGTATGTGCTTAATAAATGCTCACCTGCTGTTGTTTTTTTTACCAGTTCCTGACACATAGTATATGCTTAATAAATGTTGTCAATTGACTTTTTTCTAATATCGCCTAACACAGTAAATGTTTAATAAATGTTTGTTGATCAATTGTTTTATACGTTTTGTGACATCATTTTGGATGGTCTGAAAAGGAATATTCATTTACCAATCATTTAGATAAAACAAAGGTCTACTGCAATCCATATAATGTTAGATCCTACCAAAGGTAGGATTCCCAAGAATATTTATTGCAGAATGGGTAGCTTCCAATCAAATCACATATTTGGAAAAATATATATAATAATTCTCCACTTCCATTTAATGTTTTTTTTTTAATCCATTATCCACTCACTTTTTTTTTTGCTTTTTTGGAGGGGCAATTGGGGTTAAATGACTTGCCCAAGGTCACACAGCTAGTTTTGTGTTAAATGTCTGAGGCTGGATTTGAACTCAGGTCCTCCTGATTCCAGGGCTGGTGCTCTATTCACTGCGCCACCTAACCGCCCATATCCACTCATTTTTTTTAAAAATCATACAATAGTTATAGTATTTCCTATTGAAGTTTGACAGGGACCTTTCCTCTCCACAACTTGTGAAGTAGTTTGTGTTATTATCCTTTGCTGCTTTTTTACGTAAAAATCATAGAAACCCCCAAAATCATAATTGGACAACTACAGAATATTAGAGCTTGAAGGGACCTTGGAGATGAACACTTCTAACCCCCTCCTTTGACAAAAGTGGAAACTGAGGCCAACAGGGTAGACTAAATGTGCTGCCAAAGGTCACATAATAAGTGTGTTAGTAATGCAACCAGTATAGATCATAGAAATAAAGCTACAAATAGTAATCCAAGGTAACATATATTGACTGTCACATCCCCCCTAGAGATATCCTGTCATCTCAAATTAAGTATATTGTATAGTGAATACAAATGTAGTTTTGAAAGGGCTATCTTTTTTTTTAAACTTATTTTCAACCAGAATATCACAGACCAGCCTCCTGCCCAGGTAGCAGAATATAGTGGCAGCTTTTCAGAAAGGAGGGTTGACACAAATTGTACTTAAGCACCCTCAGCTAATGAAGACCCAGAAGAGAAGGGTCTTGTCATCAAAGTCCTTGATACCATCCAGTAGTTGTGTCAGAAATAGATAGTTTTATCAGTAGAAATGACACTGAACACAACATGACTAATACGGAAATGTTTTACATGATCACACATATATAACCTATATCAAATTGCTTACATTTTAGGGAGGAAGAAGAGGGAGAAAATTTGGAACTCAAAATCTTTTTTAATGATTGTTAAAAATTGTCTTTACATGTGTGATAGTAATGGCAATTAAAGATTCCCCTGTATTGGCTTGGTTTTCAAATTGATTGTGTTAAAACCCAGAGCTTGTTAATCCCACCTGTGGGATGGACTTGTTGATGTGAAAAGAAAGTCCTGAACTGGGAGGAGCTGGTGACAGTAGATTGCTGAGAACTTGCCTCACGTCAAGATGAAGAAAAGACCTCCATTTGGGTATTAAGTGCTGTGCTTAAACTTGATGTAACTCTGGGGTAGATTCAATTGTGATCCAGGGGTGGGGAACTTTTGACCTTTTTGTGTTCTATGGTTGAACAAATGAAGGTACTTTACTTATGTTTGGAAACTAATCTCCATTTGAGAAGAGGGGCTTTGTGGTGGACTAAATGAAGGTACAGCCTAGGGGTGGAGTAGTATTTAGAACTGGGGACTTTGTAATTGATTGAATGATTGGAAGGTCCTGGGGTGGGGTAGTACTTGGAGATTATTTAATCACACTTAGTAAATGCTGTATTTTGAATGATGTCATGTTTTGACCTTCTCTGTTCTTGGTTTGTCACTGAATAAAATGGAGAGCACCTATGCTGGTATTTTGAACCTTGGGAAGTTGCCTTTGCTTGACATGACATTACATTATTCACCCCTGCAATCTTAGTTCCTGGGGAGACAAGGCTTAGCAAGGCTACAAGATACATTGCCAGTCCCTTCATTAATTCATCCTCAGTCTGTAGAACAGTCCTAGAACCCCTGAAAACATTAGCAAAACCCTCTCCCAGGATTTCTGTAAACATACAACAAGAAAAATCCTTCTTCAGGGCTTCTGAACCAACAGAAAGGTTCCCAGACCCCTGCAACAACAGCACTGTCCTTCACCAGTGGACAGTATTCACTCTGTCTGCAGGACAGTCTCCAGACCCCTGCAACAACAGCACTGTCCTTCACCAGTGGACAGTATTCACTCTTTGTCTGCAGGACAGTCTCAGGATCTCTTAGCCAACAGCCAGGTTCCAGGACTTCTTCAACAGGACTATCTTTCACCAGTGGACAAATCTGGCAAAACAACATCAAAACAGACAGACAAAGTACCAGCAAAACAGCCATGTCTCCTCAGTCCTTGGCAGCTCCGGGGGCAGGTCTCAAAAGTCCAGGGCGATTCAAGGTGGACCCCAGCTATTCTCTTAGTCTCTCTCTCTCTGCCTCCACGAGGTGCTGCTTCCAAAAAGTTCTTCTGCCTCTCTCTTGTCTCTCCAAATCTACTGTCACCAGCTCCTCCCAGTTCAGGACTTTCTTTTCACATCAACAAGTCCATCCGACAGGTGGTATTAACAAGCTCTGGGTTTTAACACAATCAATTTGAAAACCAAGCCAATACAGGGGAATCTTTAATTGCCATTACTATCACAACATGTAACTGGAAAAAATAAAATGCTATTTAAAAGAAATGACACAAAAAATAACATCTGCTTTGCTACTTCCCCAATGAAAACTGATCCCTCGTACTGGCTTACAACTAGAACCTCCTATTTGGAATGTCTCCCCATTAGTATGTGAGCTCCTTAAGCACAGGGCCTCTCTTGTTTTTATATCTGTTTCCCCAGGACTTAGCTGAGTGTCTTTGTACAGAGTTAAGTTTTATACAGTTAAGTGATAAATAAATGCTTTTTCATTTATTCATTAATAGGACATTATAGTACAGACACCTGGGTTCAAGGCCTGATTTTGCCACTGAGTGACCTAGGAAAATCAGTCCTCTCTATAAGAAGTTTCATCATCTCTAAAATAATGGGTTTATTCCTGGGATTCTATCCAGTTCTGACCTTCAGGAAGGCTACAAAGTGACTCAAGGCCAAATTGCACCTTGAGAGCAGGCAAATAAGTACTATGCCCAACACAGAATTTTAGGACAACTAATTTTATGGCTTGTTGCAAGATGCCTTTTAAATGGTGGGAAGAGGAAAACTAGAAGCATAAAGAGCAGCCAGGAGATTTTTTTTTTGGTCCAGTCATAAAGGGGATTATCATAGAAATGGAAAAAGTGGAATTAATTTGTAAAGGATGAGTACTCTGGCCTTGGTGCTTGATTGGATACCAGAGGAAAGGGAGAGGGAGAAATTAACTTATTTTGTGAATTTATGGTGGTGGTTGTTTTGTTTTGTTTTTCCAAATCCTACTAAATTCAAGAGATTTGTTTTGAGGGTTTATGAATTAATACCAACAAAACCTTTTGAGATCCTCCTTTGAATAGTATGTTATGCTTAGAGGCAACATCAATAAATCAAACCCCCAAGTTAAGGAAATTGGGTAGAACTTGCTTTCAAACCTCTTCCCGTACATATCATTCTCCACCCGTTTCTACCACCAATCCCCCTTTATATATACCCTGATGTGACCAAGACTTTTAAGGATTGTTCAATGAATGGATGTAGGAAACTGATAAGAAAACTGTTTTCAAGGTTGGTAGCATATACTGTGCTGTACTGAGACATGGGTATCGTCTTTTTAATCAGCCTCCTTCTCTGGTCTAAAATGAACATTTTGAAGGATTTACTGATGAGTGTCAGGGTTAGAAAACCACTAAGGTTTGCAGTGCAAATGTGCACGACTAATTGCAAGTGTGTAACTGCAGAATTCATGCTTTTTGCTTCTCCTTCAGGGAACTGTTATGCCTCAAAAATTGTGAACAATGGTCATTGAACATTTGGTTCATACTGTGGACGATGCTGGTGTGTCCATTAGCTTGGCAAGCAGCTCCCCTCAAGTTGTTTTGTTTTCTGTTTGTTTTAATATTTACAGAGTCATAGCATTTTGGGAGCAAAAAGGAACTTTAAAGATATTCCTGTCTAATGCTGTCATTTTACCAGTAGGGATTTCTTTTTACTTGCATGTGAAGTACCCTTTTCTCTGATCTCAGGCATTTTAACGGTGAGCCTCAGATATTCCTTTGTAAAATGAGGAGGTCTCTGTTCTTTTCCAGCTCCAAATCTATGATCCTACAATAAGTCTCACATTTCATGTGCAGTGTTACTTGGGTTAAGCTAGGGTATGTGAGTCCACTCTCTCAAATCTGTTTATCTGACCCTAGCCTCTGTCTTTGACTCTCGTCCCAAATCATCAACTACCTATTGGCCATCTCAGATTGGATGTCCTTAGATATTTTCAACTGTACACGTCCAAGACTGAACTCATTCTCTCTCCCCCTAACACTTCCCCTTTCCTGAACCTTCCTATTTCTGTCAAGGGCACCATCATCCTCCCAGTCACTCAGGCTTGCAATCTAGGTGTCATTCTCCTCTCTTCACTCTCTCACTGCTACGTATCCATTCTCTTGCTAAGTCCTGTCATTTCTACCTTTGCAATTTCTTTTGCATACATCCCCTTCTTTACTCACAAATCTGCTACCCTGATGCATGCCCTATCTTACCATTCCTAGACTGTTGGAGTCGTCTGTGGGTATGCCCCAACTATCTCCCTACTCCAATCCATCTTCCATTCAGTGCTTGAAGTGATCTTCCTAATGACTATGTTAGTAAATGGCCTAATGACCTACTCAGTAAACTCCCTTCACTCCCTAATATCTCCAGGATCATTAAAAAAAAAATTCTCTGGCTTTTAAAGGTCTTTACAGCCTGGCCTCATTGCACTTTTCCAGTCCCCTGACTCTTTAAATCTCCACATAACCTACTACCCAGAGACACTGATATTCTTCCCACACAACACTCCATCTCCCATGCTTAGAATGTCCTTCTTTTCCACCGTCCTATCTTCCTTATTATGTTTCTAGACAACTTAAATCCCACCATCTACAGAAAGCCTCTCCCAATCTCTCTCTGTGCTAAGGCCTTCCCTCTGAGATTACTTTCCCCCCCCTTTCCCCTCCCCATTACCCTTCTTATACCCTGTTTGTACCTTCTTGAATGCATATTGTCCCCTCTATTAGAATGTAAGCTCCATGAGGGCAGGGACAATGTTTTTGCCTTTCTCTGTATCTCCAGCACTTTGCACAATGTCTTGCATATAATAAGAACTTAATAAATGCTTATAGATTAATATTTTTTTCTTTTAAATAGTATTTTGCTTTTTTTTTAGAGGGGGAGAGCAGGGCAATTAGGGTTAAGTGACTTGTAGTAAGTGTATTTTACTTTTTCTAATTACATATAAAGACCACTTTTAACATTCATTTTTTAAATAAAATTTTGAATTACAAATTTTCTCCATCTCTCCCCTGCCCCTCCCTAAGATGGTAAGCAATTTGATGCAGATGATATATGTGCAATCATGTAAAATACATTTCCATATTTGACTGAATTATAAAGAAGTTGCTAAATTGCATTGGTAGGGGAAGTTGCTCACCAGAACCTCCTTAAACAAAAGAAATATCAGATCTAGCTTTTAAAAAGCGTTATCACCTCCTCAGAACAATTTTTTGTTTTATCCTAAGGGAAATGGGGAGAGTCTGATGGTTTGTGACCAAAGCAACATACTGAGAACTGTACCTCAGAAAGATCATTTTGGCTGCTTTAGGCAAGGCCTCTATTTTAGAAAAAATGAGACATAGAGAGATTTAAATGATTTGCCCAATAGTATTGAACTAGCGAGTGGTGGTGTTCAGTTGTTTCAATATTATCTGATTCTTGGTGAGCCCATTTGGAGTTTTCTTGGCAAAGATACTGGAGAAGTTGGCCATTGTCTTCTCCAGCTCGTTTCTGTTGTCTCTAACTCTTTTTGAGCCCTTTTGAGGTTTTCTCAGCAGATGCCAGAGTGGTTTGCCATTTCCTTCTCCAGTTCATTGTACATATTTAGGAAACTAAGACGTGGTTAAATTACCTGCCCAGGGTCATATAGCTAGTAAGTGTCTGAGGCTGTATTTAAACTCAGATCTTCCTGACTCTTGGCTTAGCACTCTATTTACTATCTCACCTACCTACCCAGTAAGTTTAGGAGTCAGAATTTAAATCTAGTTCTTGTTCCCAAATTCAGGCCACTTTTGACTATACTGTTTTGGCATATAAAAAATGCATAGCCAGTATAACCCTGCTTTACATCCTAACACTATATTACAGAGACATTATCAACACAAAAACATTTTTATTAGACTGATGCATTTTTTTTCTCAAACATTATTTGACCCAGCTTTCCTCTATCATCTTGTCTCTGAAATAGGCAAGTAGCAATCTTCCATTTTACAAAAAGAGAAAACAGTCACAGAATGACTGACCTATTGTGACTTCACAGGAAATGAATGAAATCATAATAAATTCAATGTCCATAGTATTAATGACTTTTTAACTAGTAGATTTTTTTTTCTGCTTAATGCTTTTTTAAAGTAGTGTATAGATTTTTTTTTCTTTCTTTATATTAGCTCTTTTCATACAGAGTAGCTAGGTGGTGCCATAGATTGCGTATTGGACCAGGAGTCTGAAAGACCTGAGTTGAAATTTGGCCTCACACATTCACTAGCTAGGTGTCCCTGGACTAGTCATTTAACTCCTGCTTGCCTCTGTTGGGGATCATAATAGCACCTACCTCCCAGGAGTGTTGTGAGAATCAAATGAGATAGTTTATAAAGCACCTTGCAAAACCTTAAGGGCTATATAAATGATAGTTATTATTAATTATTATCACTCTAACTCTTTCAGATGAATTAAACTCTACCCTAATGGGGAAGGGTGAGGTGGAATTAATGAACTGACAATATATGTTCCTTGGTGGGAATTCAGGTCCACAGTAAATACTGGTAAGCTTCTAAATGAGTCATTATATATTTAAGAGACTTTACAATTATTTATTAGGAGCAAACTAGGTAATACAGAGGATAGAGTGCTAACTCTGAGATCAGGAAGATTCTTCTTCCTAACTTCAAATCTGGCCTCAGACACTTCTTAACTCTGTGGCCCTGAGCAGGTCACCTAGTCCTCTTTGCCTCAGTTTCTCATCTGTAAAATGAACTGGAGAAGGAAATGGGAAATCACACCACTGTCTCTGCCAAGAAGATCCCAAAGAGGGTCATTAAAAAGTCAGACATGATTGAAATGACTAAACAATGAAACCTGAAGAAAAAGGGAGAGAGGGGGCACAGTGGATTTATATTATACTGCTTTTCTAAATCAAACACATACTGTCATCTTTTATTCATGGTCTCCTCCCAGAGTCATTGTTTCCATGTAGCAATCTTTTAATTAGCCATTTGGTGGGAATTGGACTAGAACTTTGCTAAGGGGTTACATTTGCCAAGCTGACATTTATGCATCTACCAAGCAGTATCAATTTATTCTGCTTGAAAAACTCTGATTTTTTTTTTCTTTCCAACTACATTTTACAGGGTATTAAACTTCTAGCTACATTTAACCTATAACTAATATTCTTTAAGCAAACAGACATTTCTTTTTAAAAGAAAATGAGAGCTGTATGGCATTATTTTGTTTTTGTTGTTTTGAGTTTTATTATTGCCTGTTTTTTACATTTCAGTCATTTGCAACCCATCCTTATAACAAGAGAAAAACAGTTCAACAAAACTGGCTAACAAAATTATCTTATCATATGAGCATTGTGTTCATTTACACCCAACTAAAAGAAGATGGTATTTTTCATCACCTCTTATCTTCCTAAACAATACTGTCCATGATCAGCTGTGTTGTAGTGTTGTTCATGTTTACATTATTGCAGTCATTGTGTATTTTTTTTCTTCTGATTCTACTTCCCTATGCATCAGTTCACTAAATCTTCCCTTGTCTTTCCTAATCTCTCCTGTTTACCATCTCTTAGTGCATGATAGTATTCTGTTATATTTATTTACCACACTTTATTTAGCCATTGCCTACTTAATAGATAGCCACTTTGTCTCATGTTTTGGAATACAAAGTGTTCCTAGTAATATATGACTTTTATGTCTGTCTTTAATAATATTTTGCAATATCATCAAATGGGATATTTGAAAAGCACTTACCACTGTGCCTAGCACATAGGAGACTCTTAATAAATTGCTTGTTCCCTTGCCCCCTTGAAATCTGTTGGGTATATACCCAAGTAAAATTGCTAGATATGAAAAGTTGAGTGACTTTTCTTACATAATTCTGAATTATTTTCCACAGTGGTTGGATCAAGTTTACACCTTTACCAACAGTGTAACAGTATGCACATATCCTCCACCATTAATTTACCATCTATTATCACCTTTGTGACTGAGTTATTAGTCTGAGGCAAAACTTCATGATTGTTTCCATTTGCGTTTTTTATTATTAGTGATTGAGAACTTATTTTTCACATAGTTATTGATAGTTTACATTTCTTCTTTTGAGAACTGTTCTTTTTTTTTCATGACATTAGTTTGAAGGAAACAGGTTATCATATTGGTGACCATTTTAATCACAGTATATTCCATGGTATTTTTTTCCCCTCTTGGAATTCCATAAATATTTGTAGCCCATTTGTATAGAAGAAGGTACTCCATAGGATTAGAATACCATGAAAAGATGTTGAATATATTCCGTTATCTAGTCTTAAACCCTACCAAGCATAAACCGAGCAGAACAAGACTTATATTATCATCTAGAAACATTTTTTTGAATATTTAGTTCATTAAGAGTTAATACACTATGCTTTTTGCCATCACAACTCATCCTACCCTGCTGACCACTGCCAGATGAACCTTCTCCAAACACCATTTTGCTTCAGTCATTATTCCCCTTCCCCAAATCCATCGATGGCTAGAAGTTTACTTTCATCAATATAATAAAGTCAACACTCCTCACTCTGGTATTCAAAGTTCTTCTTAGTCTGACCTTTCACCTGTCCAGCCTTATTTCCCAACATTTCTATATATGAACTGCCTGATCTGGTCAGAATGCTCTATTCAACATTCCCATATAAATTGTGTAGACTTCTGCCTCCATAACTGGAGTACCCTTTCCTTCATTTACCTAAACCTCCCCTTTCTTTAAGACCATCTCAAGTTTTTTCTCTTTTATGAAATTTTTCTAAACTCCCTGGTCTTCAGTGAACCCTTCCTACCGAGAATCCTAGAACACTTATTGTATGTATTACCTGCTTTGGCACTTAATATTTGCTCCCTTGTTTAATGATTTATATTTTTATCTGTCTTATTTCCTCAACTAAATTATAGTAGATATATTGTAAAAGACTGACTATCTTTCCCTCCCTCCTATCCCACCTCCCACTTGTTCTGTTCTCTACTTTGATCCTGTCCCTTTTCAAAAGTGGGTGCTTCCAACTTCCCTCCCCCCCAGCCTGCCCTCCCTTCCATCATCCCACCTCTCATCCCTTTCTCTCCCTATTCTCCTGGAGAGTGAGATACCCTATTTAGTGTGTTTTTCATTCCCTCCTCAAGCCAAATTCAATGAGAATAAGGTTGACCCATTCCCTTTTGCCTTCCTGTTCTTCCCCTCCATTGTAAGCATTTTCCCTTGCCTCTTCTATATGAGATAGTTTACCTCATTCTGTCTCTCCCCATCTCCTCTTGTTATATTCCTCTCTCACCTCTTAATTTCACCATTTAAGTATCATCCCTTCCTGTTAAATTGGTCCTGTGCCCTCTATCTATATTTACCTATAAACATATATACACACATTCACAAATGTATTAAAATGCCCATATACCCTCATATATAAACATATATATATATATATATATATATATGTATATATATATATATATATATATATATTTCTATTCCCTTAAACTACTGACAAGAGTTTCACAAGTTACAATTATTGTTTTTCCATGTAGGAGTGTAAATAGTTCAACTCTGATAAGTTCCTTATGATTTCTTTTCCCTGTTTACCTTCTCATGCTTCTCTTGCTTCTTGTATCTGAATGTCAAATTTCCTATTCAACTCTGGTTTTTTCAGCAAGAATGCTTGAAAGTCCTCTATTCCACTGAATGACCATATTTTCCCCTGAAATATGATACTCAGTTTTGCTGTATAGTTGACTCTTGGTTTTAATCCCAGCTCCTTTGACATCCAGAATATCATATTCCAAGCCCTTCGATCCCTCAGTGTAGAAGCTGCCAGATCCTGGGTTATCCTGATTGTGTTTCCACAATATTGAAATTGTTTCTTCCTGGCTGCTTGTAATATTCTCTCCTTAATCTGGGAATTCCGGAACCTGGCTATAGTGTTCCTAGGAGTTTGCTTTTGGGGATCTTTTTCAGGAGGTGATCGGTGGATTCTTTCAACCTCTATTTTGCCCTCTGGTTCTAAAACATCAGGGCAATTTTCTTTGAGAACTTACTGGAGGATGATTTCTAGGTTCTTACTTTGATCAAGGCTTTCAGGTAGTCCAATTTTTAAATGATCTCTCCTGGATCTATTTTCCAGGTCATTGGTTTTTCCCATATTTCACATTGCCTTCTATTCTTTCATTTGTTTGGATCTGTTTAACAGCATCTTGATTTCTCATAAAGTCATTAGCTTCCATTTGCTCCAATCTAATTCTGAAGCAATGATTCTCCTCATTGAGTTTTTGAGATTCTTTTTCATCTGGCAAATTCGGCTTTTTAAGGCATTCTTCTCCTCATTGCCTTTTTGAGTCTCCTTTGCCATTTGGATTAGTCTGTTTTTTAAGGTGTGATTTACTTCAGTCAGGCTGTTGACTCTCATTTCGTAATTTTCTTGCATTGTTCTCATTTCTCTTCCCAATTTTTCCTCCACTTCTCTTATCTGCTTCTTAAGGTCCTCTATAGCCTGTAACCAGCCGTATTTTCCTTTGAAGCCTTTGGTGCAGGAGTTCTGACTTCACTGTCTTCCTCCTGTTCCATGCTTTGCTCCTTTTTGTCCCCAAAATAGGAGTCTAATGTTGGAATCTTCTGTCTGCTTTGCTTCCTTTGCCTGGTCATGTCACCCCTCAGTCACTTGACCCCTGGGCTTTTTGCCACAGTGAGACTGCCACCAGACAGGGGAGCTTTCGACCCAAACGCTGGGGTTTTCTCAGCTGCCAGAGGTATTAGATGGGTGCCCTCTCTGAGATCTCCACACACTCTGGCAAGCTGGACACATACCCCAGGACCTCCACCCTAGACTGCAATCCAGATCCAAGCAGGTTAAAGTAAAAGCAATTACCCCTCAGACTGGTGCTTGGTCCACCTACACTCTTCAGGCCAGGAGCTGAAGCTGCCACATGGCACTGCCGGCATCTCAGCAGCTTCTCGCCCTGGGGGCAAACGCCACACACTCCCACTTACTGGGTCCCAAAGTCCAGACTGCACTGACCTCTCACTTTGTCCTTCACATCTATGTGTTGATAAATCTGGAAATGGCCACAGCTGCTGCTGATCTAGAGTCCCTCTAGTCAGGGGCTGGTCAGGCCCGCCCTGGGGCTAAAGCCTCAGGCGTGGGGCTGGGCTCAGCTCCCAGAGCACTGCGCTGGCTGATTCCTGCTGGTTTGCTGGGCTGTCCTCAATGGGAGGTTAGCTTCTCTGTGTCATTTTGTGGATTCTGCACCTCTAAAGTTTGTTTAGAGTCTCCTTTTTACATGGATTGGGGAAGGTGGAAGCTGGAGCAGTGGGATGGTCCTGCTTCTACTCCACCGTCTTGACTCCACCACCCTCCTCAACTAAATTATAACCCCCTTAAAAAAAGAGATAATCTCGTACCTCCTTATGTACCTAGTATCTAGGATAGTTGCCTAACTATAGTCAGAACTCAATAAATATTTATGGATAATAATATAATGCTATTAGAAGCTGACTCATAAGAATTTGTTTACCAGTATTTCTTAAATTCCTTGTTGCTCTTGTTATAAACACCAGGTTTGGAGTTACAAGTTGTTATTTGGTCATTTCAGTTGTGTCCAACTCTTTGTGACCCCATTTGTGCTTTTCTTGGCTAAGATACTGGAGGGGTTTGCCATTTCCTTCTCCAGCTCATTTTACAAATGAGGAAACAGAGGCAAGCAAAGTTAAGTGACTTACACAGAGTCACACAGCTAGTAAGCAAGGCTGAATTTTAACTCAAGAAGATGAGTCTTCCCGACCCCAGACCTCACACTCTATCCACTGTGCCATCTGGCTACTCTTTGAGGTTACAAGACTTGGATTCACATTCTAGCTCTTCTACTTAATATCTGTGTAACCTTGGACAAATCACTTTGTTTCTCTTGACTTCACTGTGCTCATGTATAAAGTGAGGGTTTGGAACAGATGAGCCCAAAGGTCTAGCACTGAATCTTATGATATGATGATAACTCTCAACAAGATAAAAATAGTTGGGAAAGACATGCTAAAAATGCAAATCTAGATATACACCCTTCATGTATGCCTGACCCCTCTTCTCCAACTGAATCCCCAGTTATTATTCCTCTTTCTAATCTTCCCTCTTTCCCTATCTACCATTTTCTTCGCCATCGCCTTCAAATATGACCAGATCTCATCCATCCTTTAAGAAAAAAAAAACAACAACTACCAAAGTGTCTAAGGGCAAATCTCAGACCATTTCACTCCCTTACTCAATAAATTCCAGTGGTTCTTTTATTGCCTCCAGAATAAAATATAAACTCTTTTGTTTGGCTTATAAGCCCATCATAAACTTGGGCCCAACCTGTCCTTCAAGCCACCTTATACATTATTCCACTTCCTACAATCCACATGGCTAACATAAAGCATTCCAGTCTCCAAGCTATCCCTCATATCAGGGATGTTCTTACTAATATCTACTTCAAAGAATGCCTAACTTTATGTCACAGATCAAGCATGACCTTCTACATGAAGCCTTTCCTGATCTCTCCATCCTATCATGCTTTCCTCTAATTACCTTTCCTTTAAGTACCTTATATTTATTTTGGATTTATTCCGCATGTATTTATTCTGTAAATACAGCTAAATGTTGTTGTTGTCTCCTTCAATAGAATGTAAGCTGCTGTAGAGCAGGGATTATTTTCTTTCTTTGTAGTTGTATCTCCATATCTAGCACAGTGCCTGACATGTAGTAGTAGCCTAATAAATATTTTTAATTGATTAGGTCTTTATAACTTCAGTACTTATGATAATACCTTAATTGGGGCTTGATAAATGTTTTGGGGATGGAGTTAAAGGCAGATAGTCCAGTTTCATAGAGAAGAGCATATTCTTACACCAACTAAGAAAACAAAACAGGAAAAATTATTCGAAATTAGGTGTGAAAAGTGGTCTGTCCAGCCAGGATACTCTCTTTGATAGAGGTACAAAGAGGTGATTTGTGGAAGACTATGATTTGTCTTCTCTACCATTTCCCAGAAATGGAATACCCTAAATTATTTTTGGTATACTTTATGCTTGAATACAATTTTAAATGATGGAAGTCTTTTATGCTCATGTCTTTGCATTGTATAGAAGATCCAGATTTTACTATGGAGTCTACTTTTTTACTATACCTTCCTTCCCCCCAAAAAAGCAAAGACAGTCTGTTTTGTGGTAAAGCACTGACCCAAAATAGTGAATAAGCAAGCATTTATTAAGCTCTTGTTGTATGCCGGATACTGTGCTAAGTGTTGGAGATACAAAGAAAGGCAAACAACAATCCCAGCTCCCTATTCTAATGGAGAAGACAGCATACAAACTGTGTAAAAGCCAGACATAGACGAGATAAATTGTAGATGATCTCAAAAGGAATGCACCAAAGTTGAGGAGGAATGGGAAGGACTTCTTGCTGAAGGTGGGATTTTAGCTGGGACCAGAAGGTAAGAAAGGAAAGAATTTTGGGCATGGGGGACAGCCATGGAAAATGCCCAGAATCAGAAAATGGTTTGATGTATATGAGGAAAGCAGTGAAGCCAGTATCACTAGATTGCCAAGAATACGGGGGTGAATAAGTTGTAAGAAGACTGGAAAGGTAGGAGAGGGCAAGGTTAGGAAAGGCTTTGAATGCCAGGCAAAGCTTTTTTTTTTTTCTTTCTTGGAAGTGATAGGCTGCCATTCAAAGTTATTGAGTTGGGGTAGGATATAGTCAGACTTGTGTTTTAGGATGGTCATTTTGACAACTGAGAGGAAGATGGCCTAGAGTTGGAAAAAACTTGAGACAGGGTAAACCATCAAGAAGGTTATTGCTTGAGAGGCAGGCCGGGAAGGTGCAGTGCACAGAAGCAGGCCGGGAAGAGGCCTGATCAACTCAGGGAGCAAGTCCCACCAACCACAAGGGACCCTACCAGGCCTATCACCAAAGGGCTGGGACTGGAAAGAGCAAGGTAAGAACCAAATGCAGGGCCCCTATCCGGGACAGCAAATACTCCTGGGACTACCACTCCATAGCCCAGAAATTTAAAAAACAACCAAAAAAAGCCCCTATCAGGACCTCCAAGGACCCAGATGGCAGAGTGAACCCCACCTGCTCCAAACCTCCTCCCCCCCCCCAAAAAAAAACATAGTAACTATTTCCCCAGGGCAAAACCCTCAACAGTAAAGGCTTGGGAACCCTAGAGGAAGGGCGTGGCTAGGGCCCTGCCTCAAAATGGGTAGAAAGCAGACTACAAAGACTCTGGAGTCCTACTATGCTCAGAGGGAGGAACCAAACTCAGAGGGAGACAATGTGGACTCCACACCCACAGCTGAAACATCAACAGGGTCCCAAGCACAGAAAGCTCTCCTAGATGTGCTTAAAAGGAACTTTGAAAACCAAATGAGAGACATAGAAGACAAAATGAATAATTCTTTAAAAATCAAAATTGCAGAATTAGAAAAACATTAATTAGAATGAAGAAAACAGTTCCTTAAAAAGAAAAGTGTATGATATGGAAAAGGAGCTCCAAAAACTGACCAATGAAAATGATTTGCTAAAAACTAGAATCAACCAAATTGAAATAAATAACTCTATGAGGAACCAAGAATTAGTCAAACAAAACAACAGGAATGAAAAATTAGAAAAAGAGGTAAAATATCTCAATGGAAAAATAACTGACCTGGAAAACAGATCCAGGAGAGATCATCTGAAAATCATAGGCCTTCCAAAAATCATGATGAAAAAATGAGCCTGGACAACATTCTCCAAGAGCTCATTAAGGAAAATTGCCCTCAGATACTAGAACCTGAGGGTAAAATAGAAATTGAGAGAATCTACCAGACACCTCCTGAAAGAGATCCCAAACTGAAGAGTCCTCGAAATGTTGTGGCCAAACTCAAGAACTACCAGATAAGAGAAAATACTTCAAGTGGCCAGAAAGAAACAATTCAAATATCGAGGAACCACAGTGATGATCGCACAGGATTTGGCAGCCTCTACACTGAAAGATTGGAGGCAGTGGAATACAATTTTCGGGAAGGCAAAAGAGCTCAGGTTACAACCAAGGATCACCTACCCAGCGAGACTGAGCATATTCTTCCAGGCAAAGAGATGGGCATTCAACGATATAACAGATTTCCAGACCTTCCTGATGAAAAAGCCAGAGCTCAATGGAAAATTCAACCTCCAGTTACGAGATGCAAGAGTGACATAGAAAGGTAAACAAGGAAAACACACACACACACACACACACACACACACCCTGTTATTTAATAAGAGCAAACTGTTTATAGACAAGTAGAGGGTATTAGTATAAAATACACAAAATGACTATTAAAAAAATCTTATTAAGGGCTACAAAGGGACTGCAATGGAAGAAGAGGAATGAATGAAGTGGAAAAGGGTAAATTATGCCACAGAAAGAGGCATAAAAACAATATAGCAGAGGAAAAGAAGGGAGGGAGATGAGTATTATATGAGCTTTTCCCTCATTTGTTCTGGTTCAAGGAGGGAATAACAACCAGTTAAGCATAGGACTTTATGGAGAAGAGACGCAAAACGTATCATATTAGAGGGAAAAGAGGGGAGGGAGAGGAGCTTCGCATGAGATTTGTTTCTGTCACTCTTGGTATGAAGAAGAAATAACATACTTCATTAAATATAAAAATATCCTACAGGCAGTAAGAGGAGGAAAAGGATACGAAAGCGGGGGGGGGGGGGGGTTTAGTAGGGAGGGAAGAAGTAATGGGGAAAGGGAGGAAAAGGGAGCGGGGCTGATAGGGAATACTGAGGGAGGTTGTAGTCAAAAGGAAAACTATTAAGGAGGGGAAGGGAGAAGGGGAGAAAAAATATAAGCATTAACGGAGGGGGGAAAGGATGGTGGGAAAGAAACAGATAATAATCATAACTATAAATGTGAATGGAATGAACTTTTCCATAAAACGGAGGCAGATAGCAGAATGGATTAAAAATCATAATCCTACAATATGCTGTTTACAAGAAACACATCTGAAGCAGGAATACACACAGGGTAAAGGTAAAAGGCTAGAGTAAAATCATGCCTCAGCTAAAGTAAAAAAAAAGCAGGGGTAGCAATCCTTATCTCAGATAAAGCAAAAGCAAAAATTGATCTAATTAAAAGAGATAAGGAAGGAAACAATATCCTGCTAAAAG
The DNA here is from genome assembly GCF_028583685.1 of Petaurus breviceps papuanus. Lineage (NCBI taxonomy): Eukaryota > Metazoa > Chordata > Mammalia > Diprotodontia > Petauridae > Petaurus > Petaurus breviceps. Next base: position 4,467,030 of record NW_027187335.1, on the reverse strand, counting down.
GCACCATCGAAAATGAAGCAATATCATTACTTAACATATATGCACCAAGTGGTATAGCATCCAAATTCCTAGAGGAGAAGGTAAAGGAATTAGAGGAAGAAATAGATAGCAAAACTATACTAGTAGGAGACCTTAATCTCCCCCTCTCTGAACTTGATAAATCTAACCTCAAAATAAATAAGAAAAAAGTTAAGGAGGTGAACAAAATTTTAGAGAGTGTAGGTATGATAGATCTCTAGAGAAAACTGAATGGGGATAAAAAGGAATATACTTTCTTCTCAGCGGTTCATGGCACATACTCAAAAATTGACCATGTTCTAGGGCATAAAAACCTCACAATTCTGTGCAATAAGGCAGAAATATTAAATGAATCCTTCTCAGATCGTGATGCAATAAAAATCATATGCAATAAAGGGCCATGGAAAGACAGACTAAAAACTAATTGTAAATTAAACAATTTAATCCTAAAGAATGAGTGGGTCAAACAAGAAATTATAGAAGCAATCAGTAATTTCATTCAAGAGAATGATAATAATGAGACAACATACCAAAATTTGTGGGATGCATTAAAGGCAGTTCTTAGGGGAAGTTTTATATCCCTGAATGCATACCTGATTAAATTAGAGAAAAGGGAGGTCAATGAATTGGGCATGCAATTGAAAAACCTAGAAAAAGAACAAATTCAAAATCCCCAATTAAATACTAAATTAGAAATATTGAAAACCAAAGGAGAGAATCAAAAATGAAAAGGGTGAATCTTCCTACAATGAAGAGGAAATCAACACAATAATTGGAAATTATTTTTCTCAATCGTATACACATAAATTTGACAATCTTAGGGAAATGGATGAATATTTACAAAAATACAAGTTGCCCAGATTAACTGAAGAGGAATTAATTTACTTAAATAACCCCATCTCAGAAAAAGAAATTGAACAAGCCATCACTCAACTCCCTAGGAAAAAATCTCCAGGGCCAGATGGATTCACTAGTGAATTCTATCAAACTTTTAAAGAACAATTGATTCCAATACTCTACAAACTATTTGGAAAAATTAATGAAGAAGGAGTCCTACCAAATTCTTTTTTTTTTTTAAAGCAATTGGGGTTAAGTAACTTGCTCAAGGTTACACGGCCAGTTATTATTTCTGGGTGTGGTGCTGAGTATCTGAGCCCGGATTTGATCCAGGTCATCCCGACACTGGAGCCGGTACTCTTACTCGCTGAGCCACCTGGCCGCCCCTAAGCAATTGGGGTTAAGTAACTTGCTCAAGGTTACACGTCCAGGTGTTTCTGGGTGGGTGCTAAGTGTCTGAGCCCGGGATTCGATCTCCAGGTCTTCTCAACACTGGAGCCGGTGCTCTTACTCGCTGTGCTACCTGGCCGCCCCCCAAATTCTTTTTATGACACAAATATGGTACTGATACCTAAATCAGGAAGAGATAAAACAGAGAAAGAAAATTATAGACCAATCTCCCTCATGAATATAGATACAAAAATTTTAAATAAAATATTAGCAAAAAGACTACAGCAACTTATCTCAAGAATAATACACTTTGATCAGGTAAGATTTATTCCAGGCATGCAAGGACAGTTTAATATTAGGAAAACCATCAGTATAATTGATCATATCAACAATACAACTAGCAGAAACCACATGATTTTCTCAATAGATACAGAAAAGGCTTTTGACAAAATACACCATCATTCCTATTAAAAACACTAGAAAGTATAGGAATAAATAGAGCCTTCCTTAAAATAATAGGTAGCATCTATTTAAAACCATCAGCAAATATTATATGTAATGGATATAAGCTAGAAGCATTTCCAATAAGATCAGGGGTGAAACAAGGGTGTCCACTATCACCCCTCTTATTCAGTCTGGTACTAGAAATGTTAGCAGTAGCAATTAGAGAAGAAAAAGAAATCAAAGGAATGAAATTAGGCAAAGAAGAGACCAAGCTATCACTCTTTGCAGATGATATGATTATATACTTAGAGAATCAAGTGAAAAACTACTTGAGACAATAAATAAATTTGGCAAAGTTGCAGGATATAAAATAAATCCTCGGCATTCCTATATATTTCCAATGAAATCTAACAGCAAGAGATAGAAAGAAAAATCCCATTTAAAGTTACTGTAGACATTATTAAATATTTGGGAATCTACCTGCAAAAACAAACCCAGGACCTATATGATTACAATTACAAAACACTTTTCACACAAATAAAGTCAGATCTAACTAATTGAAAAAATATAAATTGCTCATGGCTGGGTTGAGCTAATGTAATAAAAATGACAATTTTACCTAAATTAAATAATATATTTAGTGCCATACCAATCAATTTACCAAAAAATTATAGAGCTAGAAAAAATAGTAACAAAATTCATTTGGAAGAATAAAACGGTCCAGAATATCAAGGGAACTAATGGAAAGAAATGCTAGGGAAGGTAGACTAGCTATACCAGATTTCAATCTGTGTTATAAAGCAGCAGTCATCAAAACTATTTGGTACTGGCTGAGGAATAGAGGAGTGGATCAATGGAATATATTAGGCACACGAGATTCATCAGTCAATCACTATAGTGATCTATTGTTTGATAAACCCAAAGACCCCAGTTTTGGGGATAAGAACTCACTATTTGACAAAAACTGCTGGGAAAACTGGAATATAGTAGGGCAGAAACGGGGCATAGACCATTACCTAATACCATATACCAAAATCAAGTCTAAATGGGTGCATGATCTAGGTATAAAGGTTGATACTGTAAGCAATCTCGGAAAATAAGGAATAGTTTATCTCTCAGATTTGTGGAAAGGGAAAGACTTTATGACTAGACAAGAATTAGAGAGCATTACAAAATGCAAAATGGATAATTTTGATTACATTAAATTGAAAAACTTCTGTGCAAACAAAGCCAATGTAACCAAGATTAAGAGGGAGTTGGGAAATTGGGAAAGAATTTTTACAAACTATGTCTCTGATAAAGGACTCATTTCTAAAATATATAGAGAATTGAGTCAAATCTATAAGAATACAAGTTATTCCCCAACTGATAAATGGTCAAAGGATATGAACAGACAGTTTTCAGAGAAAGAAATTAAAGATATCTATAACCACATGAAGAAATGCTCTAAATCACTATTGATTAGAGAAATGGAAATCAAAACAACTCTGAGGTACCACGTCTCATCAGTCAGATTGGCTAAGATAACAAAACAGGAAAATGACAAATGCTGAAGAGGATGTGGGCAAATTGGAACACTAATGCATTGCTGGTGGAGTTATGAACTAATCCTGCCTTTCTGGAGAGCAATCTGGAATTATGCCCAAAGGGTTATAAATACTTTCATACCCTTTGACCCAGCAATACCACTCCTAGGGTTATATCCCAAAGAGATTATAGAAGTGGGAGGAAGACCCATATGTACAAAAATGTTTATAGCAGCTCTTTTTGTGGTGGCAAAGAATTGGAAATTAACAGGGTGCCCATCAATTGGGGAATGGCTGAACAAGTTGTGGTATATGCATGTTATGGAATACTATTGTGCTATAAAGAAACAAGGAGCAGATGGACTTCGTATTTACCTGGAGAGGCTTATATGAACTGACGCTAAGTGAGAAGAGTAGAATCAGGAGAAATTTATACACAATTACAGACACAACGTATGTGTGATGACCAACTTTGATAGACTGGACTCTTCTCAGCAATGCAGTGATAAAAGTCAATCCCAAAAGACTCATGATGGAGAGAGATGTCTACATCTAGAGAAAGAACTGAGTTTGTATCTAGATTGAAGCAAACTACCTGATCTTTCTCCTTTTCGTGTTTGCTTTTATTTCCTCTTTACCACTTTCCATTCCATCTGATACAATCCGTCTTTATAACCTGACTAATGTCTAATGTGAAAGTATTTACAGATCCTATATTTGACTGTATGCCACCATGGGGGGGAGGCAAGGAAGGGGGACAGAATGTGAAACTCAAGGAATTGTGGAATTGAATCCTATAAACTAAAAGTAAACCTACAAATAATTTTTTTTAAAGTACTTTAAAAAAAAAGATTATTGCTCTATGAGGTGATGAAGCCTCAGGATCCACCAGGGGCTGAGATATAACCCCCCTACCTTGCATTTCTTTTTACTATTACCTGCTTGTCTCCCCTCCAAACCATTTGTCCCCCATGTTTTTCTTTTCTGTTCTTTCCTCTTCTTTGTATTTTCAGAATGTTAATGCTGGCTGCATAAAGTAACATGCTCCAGGTCTATATTGTGATTTAATGTCTAGGATATTCCTGGCATGGAAACTCCCTCTACCATTACAGATTAGCAGCTCATCTATAATTAATAGTCTTAGAAAAATGTTGGGGGCATTTACAAGTAAGTTCAGTAACTCACCCAAGGTCACACATCCCTTCTATGTCAAAGGCTGAACTTGACTCCATTTCTTCCTGATTCCACAGCCAGTTCTCTAGCCACTAAAATATGCTTCTTATAAAGCTATATGTGATCCAAGTTTACAGTATTCTCCCTAAGGAAGAAAAATGTCATGTGGCATCCAACATCATTCATCAAGGTTACTATGGATGAGCTAGTGAGTTGTCTTCTGTTATAATCATCCTGCTTATTCACATTGGAAGCTAAAGAGTAAAATTTTGGTTAACCTCATTTTATCCCCCGATACAGGGAGGAAAATATTTTGTTTGATGCACTGACCCATTATTTTGAGTGATGTTTTAAAATGGAATCTATTTTGTCGTCTCCAGGAAGCTAAAGCCGTCGTAGAAGAAACGAGAGCCCTGCGAAGCAGGCTTCATCTTGCTGAGGCAGCACAGAGACAGGCCCATGGAATGGAAATGGACTATGAGGAAGTAATTCGCTTATTAGAGGCTGAAATTATGGAGCTGAAGGCGCAGCTTGCTGATCACTCTGGCCAGAGCCAAGTAAGCAAAACAGTGCTCTCTCGCTGTCTCTTTTTCCCTTCCTCCCTCCCTCACTCCATCCCTCCCTTCCTTCTCTCTTTCTCTCCTTCTCTCTCTTCTCTCCCTCATTTTCTCTCTCCTTCTTGCTCTCTTTGTCTCCTTCCATCCCTCCCTCTCTCATCTCCTCTCTCTCTCTTTTTCTCTTTTCCTTCTGTTTCATTCTCCCTCTTTTTCTTTTCCCCCTTTCTCTCCCTCTCTTTTTCTCTCGCTCTCTCTCTTCCCCCTGCTTTTCTCCCTCCCTCTTTCTTATAGTTACCATGGTTTCCTTTCTGTTGCCATATATCCTGTTTTCATTTTCTTTTCATCTGCTCTTCTAAAGTAGGTCAGTGTTTGTCTTTTATTTTTTTTTCCAATAACTGGAATGATGTGTCATGAAAGGAGTAATAAGAAGGTCACGAGTGTTCCTTTCTCAAGAGATATTTAGGTTGAGAAGAGCAGGAACCCCAAATTTATTTGGGTCATCGGTCAGTGTGGCATAGGTCATACCCTCACTTCTAGAACGACTGCATTAACATTGAATTGCAGGCAATGATGGCCTTTTCTGCTTCTAAGAATCCTAGTTTATTTTTCTTGAATTAAAAAAAAAAGAATATAATGTTTGAAGGTAATAGATTCAAGCAATGAAAGACCAAGGTCCTACCTCATCCTCCTGTCCCCAAGTAATGTTTGTTTTGAAATGAATCCTCCCCATCACCTCACTTCAGATTTAAAGGGTACCATATGTTTTAACCAAGTTTTTTTTTTTACAACAAAATAAAATGATATACATGTCTCAGGGAATAAAATTTGAACCAATTATTATTTTATGCAGCAGCTAGGCAGTGTGTTACAGTAGAAAGTAAGATGAATTTGGAGACAAAGTACCTGAGTTCAAATCCAAATCCTGCTACTTACTACATGCGTGACCTTGGACAAATCATTTTACCTTCTCCGTGCCTCAGTTTCCTTCTATGTAATAAAAATAGGGTTTTGGACTAACAGATTTTTTAACACTCTAATAAGCAATGGACTTCATAGCCCATTTCCATTCCATGGGCCTGTCCCTGCCGGATCTAAATCTGTGATCCTGTCATTTTATGACCCAGGTCTCAGATTTATTACTTACTCCCCATGTAACCTTGAGCAAGTCACAACCTCTCTAGGTTTTTGTTTTCTCATCTATAAAAATAAGGACATTGGACTAAATGGCCTCCAGCATTCCCTCCAGCTCTAAATCTGTCATCAAGATTGACTCCATTCGTTATAATTTGAAGATGGAATCAACATAACTGTTTTCTTATAGAGTAGAGAGTTGCAAGGCTATTTTACTAAAAATAGATGTTTTTAAACTTTATGGCACTGCTTACTTATATAGTGGGTGCTTTTTACTCCAAGTTTACTACCACATCAATTCTGATCATGTATTAAATAATTGCTTTAAGTTTTATATATTTTTTTCCACATTTGTGTGCCCAGAGCTGAGCACAATGCCTGGCACATAGTAGGTATGCCATGGATTTAGGACTAGAAGGGACCTCAGAGTTCATCTAGTTCAAACCCCATTTTTATAGGTAAGCAAACTGAGATCCATAGAAGAATAATGACTAGCCCAAGGTCACATAAGTAGTCAGCACAGAAGGTAGGATTTTAGGCCAGGTCTTCCTTACTGGATAGGGGCAGCTAGGTGGCTCAGTGGATAGAGGGCAGGATCTGAAGTCAGGAAGACCCATCTTTCTGAGTTCAGATCTAGCCTCAGACACTTATTAGGTGTGTAATCCTGGGCAAATCACTTACCCCTATATGCCTCAGTTTCCTCATCTGTTAAATGAGCTAGAGAAGGAGATGGCAAACCACCCTAGCATCTTTGCCAAGAAAACCCCACCTGGGGTCACAGAGAATCATACACAACTGAAAAACAACTGAACATAAACAACTTTCTTCCTCCTACTCCCATGTTCATTCTCCTGTACCACCACCCCACTTCTCATTGGATGAGTGCCCCACTAAGACAGAGAAAAGAGAATTCTATGGAGATTTTTTTCCTATTTGTTAGTAACAACTGAAAATAAGAGAAATGAGTTGTTGCCAGTAATACAGCCTTGAAGAAATGCTGAAGCTCCTTTCTGGGTCTCCTCACCAGGACAGTTTTCAGGACTTAAGGAAGAGAATCACGGTGTTGGACTGCCAATTGCGGAAGTCAGAAACAGCTCGGAAAACCTTCGAACTGACAACGGAGAAGTTGTTGAACTTTGTTGAGGTAAATTTGCCTACTCACGTTATTCTGTAGCTGAGTGTGTATCGTAGGTGTGGCAAGAGCATGGACATACCCAGTGCAGGACTGCAACTTATTACATACACATTCCATAGAGAAAAGAATGCTCCTCCATCAAATGAAGGGAAAAAGGAAGAATGTGAACTCGGATATTATTGGTTCAGAAAAAGACCGATGTATACAATATGTGCACACATACATACATGCGTTTGTGCACGTGTGTGTTGTGTATGATGCATGTATGCGCACAGATGGTGGCACTTTGTAGATTTGCACGTGTAGATGTATTATTAATGATGTCAGGTCTTTTGAAGGAAAGCTTCACATTTGATGGCTAAGTGAAATGTTATCACTGCTCATGACCAGAGTGCTGATTTTAGGAAGAAAGAATGGAAGATTTAAGAATACACAGGTAGGGAGCAGACAGGCTATTGTGACCCAGACACTTAAAGAGAAACAGCTGAGAAAAGGTGACCAAAAGCACATTCGTTTTTAGGGTATATTTTTGTCAGACCTTCAGAGAAAGTGATACCCAAGATCCCTATGTCTTGTGAAGAGAGAGAGATGTTTCTCTATCAGCATTTCTGAGAAGTATATGCAGATAGAAGTGATTTTTTTCCTCTCACAACAGAAGCTTGTCTTTTACTCAGTTTCTAGCTCAGATTTGGAAGGTTAGAAAATATTAATCCATGTTGGCTAATAAGTCATGGAGAAGACATGAGTCTTTATCTTCCTTCAAGACTTGGCTCAGGTATTCTCTTCTTTTTAAAGCCTTACCCGATCCCCACAGCGTCCCCTCTACCACCCCACCCCAGCCCTAATTGGCTGTTCTCTCCTCCTCCCCAAGTGACCTCAGGGGGCCTTGTTCAGATTCGTATTTCATCTCCAGTAGAAGGGAAGCTCCTTCAGAGCAGGGACAGGTCTGGCTTTTCCTGTGGCGTCTGCTATAACCACCATAGGCAATCAACGTGGCTTGAATTGAAAACATTTTAAAACAAGGCGTCAAACTCACATGTGTCTTTCATTGTTTTATCTATCTGTAGGCAATCCAAGAAGTGCTTTCTGATCATTCTTCTTCCTTGTCAAATTTAAGGTAATATTAAATTTAGATAATATGAAATTACATGTTGTCTGCCCCATTCGACTGGGAACTCCTTGAGAGCAGGGGATGTCATTTACCTTTCTTTGTGTCCCCAGCACTTAGCCCAGTGCCTGGTACATAGTTAGTGCTTAATAAATGCTTATTGCCTACATCGTTTATTTTACCTTTCCTTGTATCCTTAGCACAGTGCCTGTTCTATAGTTGGTGTTCAATAAATGTTTGTTGACTGACTGTTTTTTAATACTTTCTCTCATTGCAAAGTTAGTTCCCTATGTTTTTACAGTTAGGGCTGGATTTGTTATTTCATTATGTGGAAAACTTCTGGTTTGGAAAATTCCTCCATTTAGGCAGATCAGCATTTCAACCATGGTCTATCTTAGAAAGTTGGCTAGGGCACTTAGAGGTTAAGTAACTTACCCAAGGACACATAACCACTATAACAACAGCAATAACAAGAAGATATATGTAGCACTTTAAGGTTTGCAAAACATATTACATACATTATCTCATTGATCCTCACAACAGTCTGCGAGGTAGGTGCTATTATTACTCCCATTTACAGATAAGTAAACTGAAGCTGAGAGTGCTTAAGTGCTTTGCTCAGGGTCACACAGCTAGTAGTGCCTGAAGGATTTGAACTCGCATCTCCCAGATGCCAAGTCCAGCATTCTGTCTACTATACCAGTGCATCCCGTTTAGTGGTTTGCAGACCCTTTGCAATAATATTCCTAGGAATTCATGCTAAAAAAAAATTCTGTAATGACACCTTAAATATTAGATTATTGTGAGTAGCGTATTAAATTACCCTGGGGGCTCACAACACATTTTTGTTGTTGTTGTTGTTGTAAAGGATTCACAGAGTAAATCCCATTGGGTACCACCATCTTACAACTATTTCAGTATCTGTCAGAAGTGGTGATGGAAGTTCAACCCAGGTCTTCCCAATCCCTAGACCATCTCTCTCTATCCACCACGCCATACTTCTTGTTGTTGTTGAGTTGTTTCAATTGTGTCCAATTCTCTGTGACCCCATATTAGGGTTTTCTTGGCAAGATACTGGAGTGATTTGCCATTTCCTTCTCCAGCTCATTTTACAGATGAGGAAACTGAGGTTAAGTGACTTGCCCTGGGTCACACAGCTAGTAAGTGTCTGAGGCTGGACTTGAACTCAGCTCCTCCTGACTCCAGGACCAGTGCTCTATCCACTGTACCACCTCTTTGCCCTATTCTGCCATGTTAGCTCCCTTTAAATTGTTGTGGTGGTGGTTGTTTGGCGGGGGGTGGGGGGGGGGGGGGTGGGGGGGGGGGTTTGTTCATTTGTTTGGTTTTTGATGAAGCAATCTGGGATAAGTGGCTTGCCCAGGGTCACACAGCTAGTAAGTATCAAGTGTCTGAGACTGGATTTGAATTCAAGTCCTCCTGACTCCAGAGCCAGTGCTCTATTTACTGTGCCACCTAGCTGCCCCTTACTTGTGTAAATAAATAAAAACTAATAATCAAAAGCTTGGTCCCATTAGCCAATTCCCATTTAGTTACTCAGTTTTTATAACCAGCCAGATTTTTTTAAATACTGCATTCTTTTTGTCATTCCCATCAGATAATAGATATAAGAAGAAAAATCTTCTTGGTGGTCCTCCTTGGCTATCCCATCTACAGTATGTTTCAGACTTGATACAAAAATGACCCACTTTCATTTTCCTGATAAGAACAAGAAGAGCACCAATAATATTTGTTTACTCTGCACCTCTTGTCTAAGGTCACTTTGATACACCTGTCAGGTCTCTTTATCTTTTGCCTTGTGCAGAGAAGGGATTCCTCTTCATGTATTTTCCAGGTGATGTGACATGGGTTTATAGCATTTGTCACTCTTCACAGGGACATCATCTCCTTCCAGCTGGGCCCCTTTTGCTAAAATGCACAAAATAATCCCTGGTGCCCTTTGTTATCCAACAGTGGCCATTCAGTGATTGAGGATGACTCATTCTGTTTCAAGGTGCTCTGTGTGTGTCCCCATCCCACTCTCACATTGAATGTCAAAAAATACCTGCAATTGTCAACTTTTGTCCATGTTCCAACATAATGCCCTGTCCTTTGGGATGAATGAATCTGGCAAACTTCCAGGGCCATTCATGCAAGCTTTTATGTGATTCCTAGATTCAGTGAGAGATTATAGCTTATTGCCCTTGGAGAGCCCCATTTCACTGGTAAATGAAGCCCCATTTCTCTGGCTCATTCAAACCAACCATTAAAGGGCCTGCTTAGGAGCCAGGAAAACCTAGTTTCAAATCCTGGCTCTGATACATATTAGCTGTGTCACTTTGGGAAAATCAATTAACCTTTCAATTTCTCATTCAACTTTCAAAGATAATTTTAACATGAATTGTTTATCTGTAGCAGTGAATGGAGTCTGCATATTGGAAGTTCCAAATACAGAAGAAACCACAAGTCTGGACCAAAAATATATCTTTATATATTAGAATTATTTTAATCAGATTCTTTTCTTACCCTACCTCAAGCCATAATGTGAACTAGTTTGAATACTCATTGTTTTTCTCAAGTGATAGTCATAAATAATCATAGATTTAGTGCTGTAAGAGAAATTAAAGGCTATCCTGTCTAGCTCCATCATTTTGTATGTAAGAAAGCCAAGGCTTGGGGCAGCTAGGTGGCACAGTAAATAGAGCACTGATCCTGGAGTCTGGAGGACCTCAGTTCAAATCCAGCCTCAGACACTTGGCACTTACTAGCTATGTGACCTTGGGCAAGTCATTTAATCCCAATTTCCCTGACTTCCCCCCTCCAAAAAGAAAAAAAAAAAGAAAACCAAGAGTGAGAGAGGTTATTTGATTTACCCGAAGCCACAGTTAGTAAGTATCCAAGACAAGATTTGAACTCAGGTCCTCCTGACCCCAAGCCTAGCATTCTATCTACTGTAGACAGCCTTAGAAATTGCATAAAGGAAAGATGAAGATTGTACTTGAATTAGCATACTGGCACTTAATTTTTCATGGCTAATGGTTAATAATCATAACTTCCTTTTATGTAATACATTAGAGTTACAAAACACCTATCATTCTGTTTGATCTAGTATCATGTGCAGGGGGGAAACAGGATTTATATTACTCATCCTACTGTAAAATATGTGGTACAAGTAGAATCTATATCTTTACATTTGAAAAAACCAAGACACTGAGTGTTTGTGACTTCCCCATGGTCATGTAGTTCTTAGTGGCAGGAATGGGACTCTGGATCCTCTGAACTTTGGATAACTGGTTCCATATTTGTTCCACTGCATCCTCCTGTCTGTTCTTATAACCACTCAATACATATCTAGATAACACATACATAAACAATCACTGTTTTGTTCATAGTTCAACACTGTGTCCCTTTCTAGGTATTTTGCTTAACATTTTTTCCCCATTAAGACTTTGTCTTTTCTTAAGTGTATCAGGTTGTATTCAAGTCACACAGAACTTACTTTAAAAAAAAAAAAGTAAATGCTTTAAAGTATTTTAAATTTGGCTGAAAATTTGCACCCTTTTTAAAGGTTATTTTATGAGTGACATACAATCACAGATCGGGTTGAAAATTACAAATGATGGTGCCCCAGCATTCTCAGAATCTTTCAATATAATACCAGGAATGGATGTTATTTTCTTTTGCACAAATTTCTCACCAACCCAGGGTCCTGTTTTTAAGACATCTTAATTGCTATCCTTTTTAATAGAAGGAATATCAGTTCCTATTATTTAAAAAAATAATTATACTTTATTTTCTTTCCCTCCCCATTCCCTTTAGTGACCGAAGATCAGTGTTAGGTTCTCAAACACTGTTCCCACAGCTCGGAAGGAATGGACGCAATGTCACAGCAAGCCTGGTCCAGGAATCTAGGGAGCTGGCTAAATCTATTCGTGCCCTTCTGGATGTGGACCGTGAGTTATTTGCATTCATTTTTTACTCATTTTGATTTGTTTGATGTTTTAAGTGATAAATCAATTTAAGAAATAGCTTCCTTATTCAAATGACTGTTTAATTTCATCAGGTAGATTTTTTCAACATAAGATACCTATATAAGGAAGACCAATAAGTGTAAGTTCAGAGAGGCAATTTCCAGCTTGATGGGAATTAAAAAAAAAAACCAACCTTCCCACTGATTAGGGGCTGTCCAAAAGTGAAAGGAAGCTCCTATTATCACCATCACATTATTCATCAAACAGAGAGATTGGGTAGTTGTAGGATAATAGATTTAGAGTTACATGGGACCTTGGAGGACCTTGGAGGACAACCCTGTCTTATTATAAATAAGGAAATTCGGGCCCTGAAAAACTACATGCCTGAGTTAGCATTTGAACTCCACTACTCCTGATTCTAAGACTGCCAGGATACTTCTTATGATTTCATGAGAACGTGACTTTGTTGTGTCATGGGCCACATGGGCAATCTGATGAAACCTCTGGACCCCTTCTCAGAATATTTCTGAATGCATAAAATTAAATATGTAGGATTTGGAAATTAGATTTGGAAATTTCAATTAGATTGAAATACAGTTGTCAAAACATAAGAAAATTTTTCAAAATTAAAGACCCTAGCTTAAGAATCCCTCATCCTAGGACTTCAGGGGTGATTCTTTCAAAGATGTTTTGGTAGGTGATTAGGTAATAATTTTGTCATGAGAAGCCTTGGGAGCAGGTTGTTTCATGTGTTATTTTATTAGGACCAGATTCTACTTGAATCATTATTTAAATGCTGCTATTGTTGTCAATCCTCCTTTAAAGACCCTTGCTGCTTCATTGTAGCAGGAAGGTGACCCTGGCTTCTCAAAGATTACATAAAGCACAAGTTTTTGCAGGGTCTAACAAACTGAAAAACCTTTAAGTGTAATCCAGGGGAGGAGCTAAATTCAGAGAAATCACCACCAGAAGGTTGTCCACCAAAGAACACACTTTTTTTTCTTTTTAAATTTTTGCCTCTGTAATTCATGATGCTATCTGTTAAGGCTTTAGGGAAGGGGTGAGTGGCAGAGTTTACAGTTTCCCCCATGGTGCCCAAATTATGGGTTGGGTATTGAAAAGGCCATCCTTGACTTGCGTGAATGTTCTGAGGTTTTGAAACCTTTGGAGTTCCCCAGGTAGAGTAAAACAAAATGTTGAGGGTTTGCCTGTTGAAGTCATGCCTGATTTATCTGAAATCAGAACTTTTGATTGATTTTGTTCACAAGTCTTCAGCTACCAATATTGCATAACCAGAGGGCTCATGTGGCCTTGTAACTCCAAGGAACTGTAGTCACTTTCTTGGTCCATGGCCAATTTGAAGTGATCTCAACACAGAATCCCTAAAGTGATCTCAGCACAAAATCCCTGCACAGTAGTAAAGAGATCACTCATTGGTTCTAGCCACATGATGGCTCTGTTCTTTTTCATTCCATAACAAATGCATATTTTCATTCTACAGATGAATAAAAAGGATTCAGATACAGTATCCCCTTTGCCCTCCCTCCATTTTTCTACCATTCGAAAATGAGAAATATTTTTCATTCTCCTTTACTGCTTTTAATCTTTTATCCCCTGGGAAACAAGATAACTAAGTCTGCTAGAACAGTGTGCTAAATAAGAGTCAATACAATTTTTTAGCCCCAGGAATAAAATATATGACTTTGGTACTAGAATTTTATGATAGCTCTTTTACATGGCCAGGCACTTTATTTACTGACTTTCTACTTTGTAGCTGTTGATTTCCAGAAGTTTGACCCCTGCATGAGTGTAATGAATAGTATTACTATTAATGTATTTGAATTTATAAAATAAATGTTTTTGAATATTTGTATGTAAATTTCTTTTTTTTTAAAGCAAATTCTATTTTAAACATATTAGAGGAATGCATAGAGGAATCTCTGGGGACGTTTTTATTTTTTGAAGAGAATAAGCAGCATAATTTGTCTAGTTTCTAAGTCTAGATTTAATAAATAAAGGGGTTTTTTTAGGGAATAGGCCACAGCTGCATTGACATTTCCCAAAGGACTTAACCATTAATTAGTTAATTTAGTAGTGTTATTAACTAACAGTTATTATCATTCATTAACCTCTAGGACTACTGAAAATGTTTATTCAAGGAAAATATTTAAAATTCAGCAAAAGATACTCTCCTTTTGAAGAAAAGCAGAATTTAATTCTACCTGCCTTTATTATTCTGAGTGTTGTAAAATTACATCTGCATTTTTGTTGTAAACAAGAAATCTTGTACACTATCTATATCCCTCTTGTCATTAGGAATGAATATGAGGTAGGAGATGATTGCAGTACTTAAGGTGAAAAGTGGTAAGGCCTGAATTGGAATGGTAGCTATGTGAGTACAAAAGGGGACAAATGTGGAAGATTAGAACCATCAGGATTTGACCAAGGATTAAACATGTGTATGTGGGGTGAGAAGAAACAAGGAGTCAGAGATGATCCTGAGGTTGCAGAAACCCAGGTGACTAGAAGGATGTTGAAGGCCTTGACAATAATGGCAAGTATGGAAGATGGACAGTTTTGGGGAGAAAGTCCCTGTGTGACTCACTCTGTCCTACAAAAATGTAAAGGCAAGGAAGGAGAGGAGGGTTGTCTTATTCACTTATTCATTGCCACCAAACAACAGTTGTGATTTGGAGACTCACTTTCATCTCAGAAGGAAAGTACTTGTGAGCTCTCATAGCAAAGGAAATTGGGGCGAAGATACTTATAGGGGCATAACTATTGTTGTGGTTGTGTTAGAGGCAAGCTCCACAAATGTCTATCAAAGAAAGAATGGGATACAACTTGACTTATTACCATCAGATGTTTGATCACATTCCCATGGGGGTCAGGCAATGGCCCCTCTGTAGGATAACACCTTGGCCTCCTCTTTGGAGACAGCTGGTCAAGGGTCAAAAGGATGAGAACTGACAGAAGTTTGAATGGAGTATTACTTTAAGCAGTTTAGCTCAACTTAGAAAATAGAGGTTTGTTATCTATATAAATTTATTTTTTAATCCTATTTTAAATATGTTATCACAGTTGGCATTTATATAGCATTTTATAGTTACAAATTGCTTTGCATTCATTCTTTCTTCATCTTCCCTATAACCCTGTGTTCAGACTCTTTAGCTTAGCATTCAAGGACTTTCACAATCTGATGCTTCAGCCTGAGCTACTCGCTCTATATGGAGCACCTTCTTCAGTAATGTGTGTGTGTGTGTGTGAAACATATGCAAATTTATATACATATATATGTATATATGTATTCACAGTGTCTTTTATAATTAATTTTACTGATGGACCACCTCTGTAGGTTTCTTATCCAGCTGTGTTGTAGTCTGGACAGTAGGCATGAATTGCACAAGAAAATTATTTACCCAGAAGAAAAAAAAGATTCCTTGGTTACATGGCAAGAGTAAGAAATAAACAACAGATAGTTCTCGGGTGCATTGGTAGCCACATAATACTGATGTTTTTATGTGGTTTCCTTTTGGGAATAAGTTGGACTAGATGCTAACTACTTGGAGGTCCCCTCCAACTCTAAAATTCTGTAGTGCCATTTGTAAAGGAAGACACTCAGCACTTTGTGCTGGACCATACTCCCTCTCCACAGTGCAGCCAAACTGGCTTTCTGTGTTTCTCACTCATGGCACTATCTCTTGTCTCCATGCCCTTATACTGTCTGACCCCCATACCTGGAATGTGTTCCCTCCTTACTTCTACCTCACAGTTCATAGAGAACCTTGTTTCCTTAGAATACTGCCTCAAGTACCATCTTCTATATGAAACCTTTCCTGATCCTTCCCACTCACCCTCATAATTGCTAATGCCTTCCCAAACTACTTACATTTTACGACTTTGCATACATATATATCTGTATGTGTCAATTTTATATTATAGGTATATATCTTTATATATAAGTGTGTATGTATATCTTTATATATAGCTATAACTCTTTATATATAGGTATATATCTTTATATGTACTTATTTTCTTGTTCAAATATAACATTATTGCAAGTTGGAATTGTTTCATCCTTTGTACCTGTATCTCCAATGACCAGGACAGTGTCTGGCACATAGTAGGTGTTTTAGTAAATATTTGTTGGTTTACTAATGGATCAAGACATGATTTAGAGTAGGACATGGTCAGATGCCACACAGGTTGGGCAAGCCTAAATGGGTTGTAATCTTGTAGACTTGGAAGGACTTGGAAGGGCAGACATCAATGAGATCACAAAATACTGGAATTAAGAAACAAATTTTTTTCCTAGAGATGCTAGTGTGGGTCTTTCTACATATGTTCAATGATTAACATATACAGTGTATTGCATACAGAGTTTACCTTGAGATTAAGGACTGGATTTGGGGGCCTATCTCTGACATGTACTAGTTGTGTGAACCTGGGCAAGTTACTTATGTTTCCAGTGTCCCAGATATATTTCCCTAAGATTAAGTTGCAGAAATGATATTGGCCTACAATCAAAAAGGGATTTCTTCCTTGGAATTCTCTAAACCAAAAAAACCACAGTTTTCCAGGGAAATCACTAAAATGCCATTATGTTAACTTATTAGGATATTGGCTTAGTTTTGAAGTAATTTTCATTTTTGACTGACACATGCTCCAATACACAATACTCAAGTTGATCTGTGATTCCATCAGTGTGGATTTTTTCCCCCCAGCCATGTGGTCTACAGCCCTCTTACCTGATCACTCCCATGAGTTCACTGCAAAAATTCTTCCAAAGGGGCAGCTAAATGGCACAGTGAATAGAGTACTGGCCCTGGAGTCAGGAGGACCTAAGTTCAAATCCGGCCTCAGACACTTGACACACTTATTACCTGTGCGACCTTGAGCAAGTCACTTAACCCCAATTGCCTGCCCTCCCCCCTCCAAAAAAAAAAGTTCTTCCAAAGAGTGTGGTGAGAGCCTTCTATATTTTGTCCCAACATCACAAAAATACCAATGGGAAACCCAGACTGAAGATAAAATTTTGCACAATAGTTTTTTACCAAAACCTGAGGGGAGTCCTTTCTCCCAAATTATTAATAATCATATTTTTATCTACAAATCTGAAAAAGATGAAATAGACAAAGGAAAGGAAGAAAAATATTTCTTGCTCAGGTGTCCCTTTTGGCAACTTTCAAAGAAATGATTTTAACAAAAGGAATGACATTTATATTCTTTATGCCTTCTCTTATAGACACTTCACCTTCCCCTATCTTACCTGTCATAGCACAAAACAATTAACAGGTTACATTTTACAGAATGATCACTCTCTCTGTTTACTTCACAGAAGGATGCCAAAAATCTATTAAGACAGGCTGTATTTATATGATAACAAAACGGCTGGTTTATTCAGTCAAAAAAACAACACAAAAACCCAAACAAACAAAAAACTATTCAAAATGAGTGTTTGGAATCTGTTTTTATGTAGCTTTTTTCTACCAAGTCTTTATAGGTTCACAATCTTAGTTAGCATGCCTATGGTTGAACAGCTCCTGGGAACCTAACTCACAGACAAGTCACACGAAATAGAACTGTAAATTCCGAATAAAACTGAATGCAATTCAGCCCAATAAACATTTATTGAGGGCTCCTGAGGTATTTATAGAGTGCCAAACCTACAGTAACATCCACTTGTAAAAATCTTCAGAGAAAAATCTGAATTATTTTGTTGTAATGGAATTTTATTAGCAATTTGCTAGACATAACGTTTTCATCTGAAAGACCTAGAGAATGAAACTTAGCTTGACATCCTGCCTGCCTGAAGTAATTTTAATTAGCAAATGAAACCAGTCAGTTATACACTATTCCCATTCCTTCTTCCCACACCCCACCTCTCATATCCTGGATCTCTCAGTGTTTTATTTTAGTTCGTGGTTTAAGAATTTAGGGTCTTGGTTAACTCTCTGGAGTGTTGTATAGAATTTGTTGAACTTTTTTATTGGTGATCATGATAAAACTGTCACAGAGTTTTGTGGTTTGAAAAGGGGCTTTATATACATTATCTCATTTGATATATACAACTACTTGTGAAATAGGGATGTCACTATCCCTATTTTACCAATGAGGAAAGTTGAGAAGTAACATGATTTGCCTGTGGTCATTCAGCTAGAAAATATTTGAGCCCAAGGCTCCAAGTTCTCTGAATCCAGTGCTTTTTACTTCTCTGAAATAGGAGTAATTAATTAGTAGATTAATCCCAATCTCTCCTTACCACTTTATAATTTTGGTTAAATGCTCATGTTTCTGTGATCCTGTTTACTTATCTTTAAAATGAGGTGGTGGTAATAAATTGTTTCTTAGGTCCCTTATGGATCTAAATCTGTGATTCTACTATCTGCTGGTAGGTCTCAAAACCATTTGCTGTCCATTTGTCTCCTCCATCATTGCTGAGAGTTCCATTAGGGAAAAGAATGACGCATTCCCTCCCTCCCCTGCTCTCATTCATCATCCAACAAATATTTGTTGCTCATAATTAGCTTTTAAGTGGATGTACTCAGAAAACAAAAAATTATAATCAGGAAATTATTTCGTTGATCAGTTATCTCAAGGATAATCTGGCTTTCCCCATCTGAGTCAATAATAGGTTTTTAGTTTTTAATTTTTTTCCAGAATTCCTTTTAATTATCTTTAATTCTGACTCTTCATCTCTTCAGTGAGTTGCCAACTCTTATAATTTTACCTCTGCAACAGTTCTGGCATCCATCTACTTCTCTCTACTTATAAGGCCACTGCCCCATTTCAACACCTCATCACTTGTCACCTGGACCTCTCACTGTAATAAACTCCTAATTCTTCTCCCTATTTACAAACTCTCCTTCTCCATTTCATCTTCAATATAAGTATAAATTTGTTCCTAAGGCACAAGTCAGATCATGTCACTCCCTTACTTCAAAATCTTCAGGGGCTCCCCACTACCTCAACAAATGTTTATTAAATGCTTGTTGTGTATGTATCAGGCACTGTGCTAAATGCTAGTAATACCAAAAAAAGGCAAAAACAATCCCTGTCCTCATAGAACTAATGTTCTAATGGGAGACAACCTGTAAATAATACTTTATAGGTAAGTTCAATTATTTGGGGAGAAATGACTGCCCAGAAAAGTTTAGATTTGAGCTAAATCTTGAAATACAAACTCTTAAACCATTTAAGGCTCCTCACAATCTGACTGCAACCTACCTTTCTAGCTTAGCATTACCCTACTCCCCTTCACATACTCTAGCCAAAGTTTATTTGTCATTCCCTAAATTCAGTACACCATCTCTGATTACCATACATTTGTACAGGCAATGCCATGTATTTGGTATGTACTTCCTCCTTTTCTCTGCCCCTTCAGAATCCTTGTCTTCCTTCAAAGACTCAGTTCAGATGATGTATGGGGTGTTCAGGAGGACTTGAAACCTGCAGTGTGAGGGTTTGCTGATCAGGGCTGTTCATCCATCTTTGGTGTCTACCTTTCACCCAACTCTCACCTGTGGCTCCAAAAAGCTATAGTAATGCTTAGCCGCTATACCCCAGTAAAACCATCTTGGCAGACGGGTTAAACCAGGTTGAGGGTGGCCAACAGGCCTCAAACCCATCAGTGAGTTTAGGGGAATATCTACATCAAGCATTTGGGTGGATGAGAACAGGTTGTTCCAAAGGCCATCAAAGTGGCTGGAGCAGGCACTGGGGTGCACTTAGAGCTTGGTCAGACATGCCAAGGTCCCACTGTATCCCTTATCTTTCTTGACTTTTGTCCTGCTACCAGACTTTGATGACTCTGCAAAAGAGAGTGAGGCTAACAACTTGGCACAAAGCTGCATCTCTTAAATCCAGTTCACACACAAAAGTGCAGACATCACCTGTGATGTCATTGGTCCTCTTCATAAACAAAGGATGAACAACAACAATCAGACACTACCTCTTCTAAGAATTTCTTCTTGGGACTTAATAATTTATTGTTCTTATTATACTTTTAACTTATTTTATTGTTTGCCTTGTCTCCCCACCTAAGGTATCAGCTTCTTGAAGGCTAGGACTTTACTTATATTCCCTCATAATCCTCTGTGGCACCCAGCACAGCACTAAACTAGAACTTCTTTTCCCAATCCCAGTCTTGCCAACTCCTTCCTGCCCCCAGGTAATATGTGCCTTTGAAAACTATGCCTCCATATGTAATGGGAATCTGCATCCAGGAAAAAAGCAGAACAGAGCTGTAGAAGGCAAATAAATCAAGAAAATGAGATATTTGGGTAGAGTAGACAGTAATGCTTCTCATATCCCATCAGGTAAGCACCTACTGTGCCTATGCATTATGGTTTAAGTAGCCCCAAAATTTAAAAAATTTTTAAATAATCCTGACTTTCAAGTGCCTACATATGTCAAGAGGTCAGGAAGACCATAGTTCAATTCGTACCTTTGACGTTGCTAGCTTTGTGAGCTTCAAAGTCATTGGCCTCCTCCTGGCTCAGGAAATCCCCTAAAACTTATCTAACTAAATAACCGAGAGCTGCAGTGTTGACAAAATCACAAATCATATCCTTTTGTATTTGTAGGACATTCTTTGTTTTTTATATATGCAAAGTCATACTCATAGAATCAATCCTATAAGTTTAGATTTTCAGCCAGAAGGGACTTTAGAAGTAATCTAGTCGAGCCCTTTATTTTACAAAGGAGGAAACTGGGGCTCAGAGAGTTATATGACTTGTTCTGATTTACATGGTTTAGTGAATGGCAGAGCAATTGGATGTGGGTTCTCTGATTTCCAGTCCAGTGCTCTTCATACTACACCATACTACATCTTGGAAACCCATTATGAACAAAACCAGTTTTAGCTCTGCTTAGTAATAGCCAACTGATGACTTGGCTCTTACCATAATGGCCAAGAATTAACCATTGAAATGAATTTAGCTGGAATTACCAGCATGATTTAGTCACAAAATTATACACTTTAGATTAATGCTTATGTCCTTGTGTTTTGGAGCTAATCACAAGGCACTCAGATGCTCAGGTAGGAGGAAATTGGGAACATTCTGTGCTATAACATTTCAAATTCTTCAGTGGGAAGATCCTTTCTTCTAAAATCTTTTTAACGTAAGGGACTTCAGGCCTAAAACTTTTGTTCTTTCTCCACTCCTTGAGGACATGGACATTTCCTGCTTCTACCAGCTGCCTGTTGATCTTCACTTATCTTTTTCTCTTAACTTACTAACAAGAAAATCCCTGTTCAGGAAAAAGAAGTGAGCCACAAGTATTAAGACTAGGCAGCGTGGCCTCAATTCCCCATCAGAAACATATCAATGACCTATCTGTTCTTTGTGTTAGTATTGGGGCAGGTATATAAAGTTTCAGGAACTGGCTTAGCCTGCACCTCTTCCTAGGTCACTTAAGAGAAATGATTGCCCTCATTTATGTAAGGCCAGCATGTTCTCTAGTGATATATTTATTTGAGGTCATATCATAACCATTGTAAAAATGTACCTGGAATTTGTCATTCAAAGATAAGAAAAAAAAAATAGTGGAAACATCATCTCATCCTACTGTAAATATTTGTGAATTGAAATTAGTTCTGTGCCAGATGTATCAGTAATATTTTCATTAAGAAAATCTGGAATTCAAAGTTTTAAAAACAAATGTTAAAAAAAAAATTGGGTGTGTGTGTGTTTTTTTTTAACATGCAACTGGAAAATAAGATATACAGGCACCGGAGTATAGAAATCCATCTTGCACTACTAGGAAGTTAGGGGAGTGATGGGGGAGGTTATAAGAGAGAACAGATTGGGGGAAGGGGTATTCATTAGACTTGCTTTTTTGTGGTGGGGGGGTAGTGGAAAGACGGGGAAAAAATTTTAACTCAAAATCTTGTGGAAATAGATGTTAAAAACTAAAAATAAATTAATTTAAAAAAAAAGAAAATGCATCATGTTTATCTTTGGATTCTTTCTAGAAAAAAAAAAGTCTTGCATTTGAATCCCCAGAGCCTAATACTATGACAGGTGATTTATATGTGTTTGTTGAATCACTAAGTATTTACCAAGTACCTACTATGTGAACAGCATTGTGCTAAGCACTAAAAATACAAATACAAAAGAAAATGAAACAAGGCTACTCCAAAGAATCTAGAATATATACCATATATAGAATATATGGGAGAGATAGCAAAAATTATATATGTATAATATATATTACATTATATATAATATGTATGTATTTATATGAGCATACGTACACATATATGCACATACATACACAAGCAATTGTACATAAATATTATTTATAATGTACAATTTCATATATCCCTTATGTATGATGCACATGTGTATTTGTACACATGTGTAATGACAATTTGTACACATATAAGAAATATATAGCATAAATATAAAGTGAATAAATACAGATGTATACAAGGTGGTTAAGTACAAAGTAGTTTGGGATAGAGGGAAATAATAATTGAGGTGGGGAGGATCAGGAAAGGTTTCATGCAACAAATGGTACTTGAGATGCATCTTAAAGGAAGAGGGACTCCAAGATAGGAGCAAGGAGGAATGCCTCCTAGGCAAGTGGATGACCATTGCAAAGGCATGAAAAGGAGAAGCGATGGTGTGTGTGTGTGTGTGTGTGTGTGTGTAACAGAAAGGAGGCCAGTTTGACTGGATTGAACTACAGGAGGGGAAGTAATAATATTCAGTGACATTGGAAAGGTAATTTGAGGACAAGTTATATAGATCTTTAAAAGATAAACTGAGGAGTTTACATTGTATCCCAAAGAGCTGGACAGTCATGTGGTTATATCTACATTTAAAAAAAAATTACTCTGCCAGCAATGAGTAGGATGGACTGGCATGTTGAGAAATGAGGCAGAATGACCAATGACAAGGCTATGGCAATATTCTAGGTGAAAAGCAATGAGGTGGCTATGTGAGTAGAGAGAAGGGGTAAGGTGCAAAAGTTGCTATGATATCAAAAACAATAAGATTTGGCAACTGATTGGATAGATATATGAAACAAGGAAGAATGAGAAGGCCATTGAAATTATGAACCTGAGAGACTGGAAAGATGTTAGTACCTTTGACACAGAGAAGTTTGGAAGAGGAGATGATTTGGGCAGAAAGATAATGAGTTTGGTTTTAGATAGGTTGAGTATAAGATAAATGTCTCTGGGACATTTAGTATGACATGTCTAATAGGCAGTTGATAATGCTCAGAAAGGGACTGGGCTTGGCTTTTTAGATCTGGGAGTTAACTACATAGAGATGATACTTAAACCAATGGAAGTTGATGAGGTTACCAAGAGATAGAATATGGAGAGGAGAGGAAAAGACCCACATCCAAAGCTTTCCCGCAGTGGTAGAACCTACCAAATATGATAATCTTATGAAGGTGCAACCTTCAAGAACCCAGGTTCCGCACCACGCCATAATGAAGCATCATCAGATTGGTTTACTTCATCTGTGAAATATACTGTAGAGATCAGCAAAACTTGGCAAATGATTGGATGTGGGAGGGAGAGAGGAGTCAAGGTCATGAAACTGGGGGACTGAAAGGATGGGCATTCCCTCAACAGAAGTAGAAATGTTGGGGGTTGGGGAAACATGTTTGAGATATTACTAGACATTTAGTTGGGAGCAGCTTGTAATGCAAGATAGAGTTCAAGGAAAACAACCGGGGCTGCATATATAGATCTGGAAGCTCTCCACACAAAGGTACTCATTGAACCCATAAGAGCTTGTACGATTGCCCAGAGAGACTGTGTTTGTAGAGAAAAAAGGGATGAGGGCTTAGAATAGAGCCCTATTAAATACACACATATGGGGCTTGGGGCTTGGATGATAATCCTGCAAAGGAGTTGGAGGAGCTGCCAAAAAAGATAGAAGGAAAAGCAGAGAGAGTAGTGTCATGAAAATCCAGGGAGGAGAGATGTCTGCAAGGAGGGGAGAGTCAACGATAAAATGCTGCACATTCCAATATTCAACAGATACTTACCTAAATATCTGGTGTGAATAAATCCCCAAGCCTCCACATGGTCTATGTTTCCAAAATGTCAACATTCCCGGAAAAGTGTTACAGCTAGAATATAGTTTAATCACATTCACTTCCAGCAGCCATAAGGTATAGAGGCATGACCAACCAAGCAAAAACTTAATCCCTTTTTCAAGACAAGAATATAGTTGTCAGAGAGACCGTGAGAAACACAATATCTAGGTTTTTAATCAAGTGAGACCTTCATGTACCCTATTACTAAAATGGTGAGCAGATGATTGGGAGAACCGTCTTGAATGTAAAAAACATAGAAAATGCAAGAAATGCTTTGCAAAGCATTAAAAGAATAGGAGAATGCCGCTGCTTTCAAACTCCAATGTCTTTCACAGATGGATGCTATTTGTAATAATAGCAGAGCTAAAGGGTATCTTTTTTTCTCCTCAGAGTATAGAAGCATTATGTAAATGATGCCAGGAAAAAGTATTTCCCCTCAAGGGTTTGAAATTCTTTTATCCAAATTTAATTACTGCACCCAGTGAATGTATTCTGCTGGAATCAAGGGAATAGTTGCCCTCTGAATGTGGTGAAATATTGAAAATTCATTTCATTAAAAGCAACAGCATTAAAATATATATTCTGCCATCTTAGCCATATTTATTTGGTATTATAAATAGGTCTCAAGACAGACCTGTAAGCCATTCCATGTAATATCAAAATGTTAATGACAGCACATTGTATATGCCTCTTGAGAACTTCCATTGAAAAAATCATTGTACCAGAAAAAGGGGTAATTAACAATTTATGTAACTCTCAGAAGACAAGATTTAGAGCTTGTTTTTTTAGCAAGTCTGATTGCAATTTATATAAACTGGTCAATAACAATGACCATAGGTTTGGGTTCTTTTTTTTCAGCCACCAAAATTATAATATATTTGCCAAAATGTCGAAAGCACCATGGCTTGATCATACCATATCAATAGGAAATGTCTGCCCCAACAACAGACCATTGTAAAGTGTTTAGCGCCATGAGGTTCTTTCCTAGTATAATGAGTTTCATTCCATCAATAAATATTTATTGAGTGTGTACTACATATAAAGCACTGTGTTCAGTGCTATGGGAATGCATGGAATAATAAAACATTGGTCTTTATGGAATTATAGTGTGATGTAGCAGATGAGACACATAAACGAATATCAGAGTCAATAAAATGTTTATTAAGTCTGCCTACTATGTGCCAGGCACCATGGTCAATGCAATATGGGAGACATAAGATATTAAAATTGTTGGTCTTCATGGAGTTACATTTTAGTGTGGTAGATTATAAATAAGTAGGCAAAGTCAATAAAATATTTATTAAGTGTATCTTCTATGTGCCGAGCATTGGAGATACAAAGAAAGGCAAAAAATAGTTCTTGCCCTCTAGCAGCTCCCAGTCTAATGGGAAAAGGTAACACACAACAAGAAGTTGAAGAAGGAGAAGGAAAGGGGGCCTGGTGAAGGACTGTATCCAAGATAGAAAATGATCTGAGAAAGTGAGAGCTTCAGAGTTTGTTTCATCTTACAGAACGATGAGTTTCTAGAGATCACGAAGTCCAGGAAAGTATCCAGGTAGAAAACGATGAGATGGATTATCATCTAAGGCATAATGTAAAAGCACAGGAAGAGGGGAACTAAATGCTAGATTGCTGTGTAATAATTTATTAAGCTCCTCCTATGTGCCAGATTGTGTACTTGAGATACAAAGACAAAAATAGTCCCTGCCCTCAAGAAGCTTACATACTAATGTGTGAGGCAGCCTGCAAATAATTTAGATACTGACAGTGTGAATGGAAAGTAACCTTAGAAGGGAATGAGCTAGCAGCAGGGGGGCCTGGGAAAGGCCTCCAGCAGAAGGAGAGTAGAGTCATGAAGGAAGCTAGTTAGAGGTGAGGAAGGACAGCATGCCAAGAATGGGGGCCAGCCAGTACAAAAACCCCAGTATAGTGTGCACAGATGAACAATGTGTCTGAATTCTAAAGTGCTTGCAGGGAAGGAAAATTAAGAGATGTCCAGTTGTTTCAGTTGTATCCTACTCTTTGTGACCTGACTTGGGGTTTTCTGGGCAAAGATACTGGAGTGGTTTGCCATTTCCTTCACCAATTAATTAATTAATTTGTTTGTTTGTTTTGCGAGGCAGTCAGGGTTAAGTGACTTGCCCAGGTTGACACTGCTAGTAAGTGTCAAGTGTCTGAGGCAAGATTTGAACTCAGGTCCTCCTAACTCCAGGGCCGTTGCTGTATCCACTGTGCCACCTAGCTGGCCCCCACCCCAGCTCATTTTACAGACGAAGAAGTGAGGCAAACAGGGTTAAGTGACTTACCCAGGGTCACACAGTAGTAAATATCCAAGGCTGAATTTGAACTTGGTTCTTCCTAACTTCAGGTCTGGCAGCTCTGTCCACTGTGCCAGAATTAGCAGAAGGGAGAGATTGTTTCTAGTTGGGAAGAGCTAAGGGAAAACTTAGTAGTTAGCTGAACTAGGCTTTAAAGGATAGTAGAAATTAAACAACAGAACTGGAGAAAAGGGCCTTCTGCATTGAGGGGTTAGCATGAGCAAAATATGTGGAGGCAATAAACCACAGAATGTGTTTAGGATAATCCTGTTTGTCCAAAGAATAGATTTCGTGAGAGTTGTTAGAGACAAAAATGGAAGGATAGGTCAGGTCTAAATCATGGAGAACATTGAAATACCAAGTGATAAAATCTAGATTGATTTGTTAGTTAAAGGGGAGTGATAAAATGTTTTTAAGCAAGGGTCTGACATCAGAACTATAGTTTGAGGGAGATTAAAACTAGAAATGCTGTGTCACACAGCTTAGACCTTAGTAAGAATGAAGGCAGAACCACTGAGCTAAGGAGTACTGGAATTAGTCTTGGAGAAAGAAGATGTTTCTTAAAAAAAAAAACACCAAAATCCCTGGGCTACGTATCCTGGAGAAAAGGGATTTTTGGACATCAGCAAGTGGAGGAGTTCCAAGGCCATAGTATCAAGGTACTAACTATAACTTTGCCCTCCATTAGTACTGTGAGTTAGCAGGAGTCTAATATCCTGAGACCTCCAGTTCTTTCCCCTTTATGAGGAGCCTCATCCTTAGGGTAGCACTATAAGTCTGGAGGATTGAATGGGATAGAAGGAAAAAAGGACTTATCTGAAAAGGAAGGAAAGTTTCCCTCCAGTGTGAGTTCTTTATATTTTGTGATTTCTCTTGGATAAATTAAAACCTGCCCTATATTTAATATGCAGTGTTAGCCACAGTACTTAGATAAGAGCCAAGGTCCCTTTCTAGAGATTTTTCTAGAGAGGGCTAGGTACAAATGGTATTCTGATCTTCTTAGGAAAGATCCTAGATAGATTTAAAACAAACCAAATTCTTCTGTTTCCAGGGGAAACCCTCAGCCATTGCACAAGCCAAGGAGTGATATTTGGGAAACCATCCAAAACTGAACTTTGTTTTTGTAAACAGCTGGGGGTTCTGGACTACAATTTTCATATCCTTCAAGTGTCTCAGCTTAGGCCTCATCTCTAAGAAACTTTTCCTTTTCCTCCAAATTACCTTGTATTTATCTGTTTATATCTTGTATTCCCAGTAAAATGTAAGCTTATTAAGTATAGGTACTATGTTTGACTATCTTTCTATTCCTCCATTTCCTGGCTTCCTTCAAGTCCCAGCTAAAACCCACCTTCTCTCAGAAGCTTTTCCTCATCTCCCTTTATGCCAGGGCTTTGCCTCTGGGAATTATTTGCATTTTATCCCGAGTCTGTATCTTTCTTGCCCATGGTTGTTGGCATGTTGTCTCTCCCATTAGAACTGGAGAGAAGGAACTTTTGCCTTTTTTTATATTCCCACCGTTAAACACAGTGCTTAATAAATGCATGTGGACTAACTGACATCGCCCAGTGCCTTGGACATGATGAAGACTTCATAAATGCTTCATAAAAATTGAATCAAATCCGGAGGCAGAAAGGCCAATTAGAAGTCTCTGTATAAAGATGAAGTAGGGGGGCTATTTCAAATCCAGAGCGTCATGGAGTTGGAAAGTTGGAAGAGACCTTTGAAATCATTTAATCCAACTTTATTTTGCCGTTGATGAAAGAGGAGCCCAGAAAAGTTAAATAACTTCCCCAAGGACACACAGCTAGTTATTGGCAGGACTTGGACAAGAAACAAAGCCACCACAACAAAAACTGCAATAAAATGATACTTTGCATTCATATTGAATTATTTTTTCTTTCTACTTTTAGAACACTCTCCCCATGTATCTTATTTTATTCTCATGACAACCAGTTTGGGAAGCTGAATTTTGATTAGACGGTTTGACTTTGTCCTCTGCTATTACCTCCCTGAGCAAGGGAAAGCTCATTTTTGATAAATAACAAAAAATCCAGTAACATTCTGAGAAAATGCCTGATCAAATCCAGCAAAATTCACACCTCAATTAGGAATTGATGTTTTAAAGACAGAAATTCATACCAAAAGATCACAAAGTGTACATTTTAGCCATTCATGAATATTTATGCTCATTAATTAGTTGTAATATGTCTAAGATACTGCCAGATATTAGCATATGCCATGGACAACATGGACATGGTCAAAATGAATTAATTGTGGCCATTTCCTGTGGACTAGAGCACAGACACCTTGGTTTTCATCCAGTTCTCTCTTGAACTAGCTGAGTGACATGAAGCAAAAGATTTTATGCCATGATTTGTATCCCATAACTGGAGCCAATAATCACAACCACCTCCCTTCCTCCAAAGAACATATGGAAGAATTAACATAGCATAGATGAACTCTTCTGAGGTAATGCAAAGAGTGCTTCTAGGCAAATGCAAAGCAGGATTATTGTTTGCTTCACGATGTGGTGTCCAAGCATCATGACCCTAGGCCCATTGTGAATAGGTGCATTTTAGCCCTGTTGTCCTGGCCAGATGCCACTTCATGAAGCCATACCACGGAAATTCACAGTTTAAAAGGCTATAAAGAACTGCAGTAGCCAGAGTTCTAGTTTTAGCTCTGGACCAAATAAATATGGACTTCATTATTTAATAAATATTGTCATTTAGTAACACCTATCACTTAGAAAGCTCATTACACTCTTTAAAGGCATTTTAAAAGTGAAGCATACTATGTAAATAGTAGTTAATAATTGCTTGTTGATTGCCAATTGGTTGTTTGCACTGTTTTAAGTTAGCCCAGTTGTCCTTCATTGACCATGCAATCTGCAATAAGGTTTTACATTTAAGTAACTATCTTATTTAGCTTTTGCACATTGAACCGACTTTACTTCATTATTAACCCAACCCTTATGCTTATTAATGAAGAAGAATATGCATGTATATGTATATCCCTTGTAGACTATCTCTTTGTTCTCTAGGATGTTGTGAACCATTGGTAGATGCAGATGACAAGTGTTTCTCATTGGATACCCAAAAATATTTTTCTTCTTAAAGAGAGGAAAGGGCAATAGTTTGGGAGTGCTGGGAGATAAGGATAGATATGGCTGTGTTGAAAACAGATACCATGATAGATTATCTTGGAGAGAGTAGAATATGATAGATCCTTTCATCCTCCAGTTATTTGATCACAAATTCCTTGGGTTCATGCCATAATCTCCATTGTGAAGACTACTATTCTAGGAGATGGCTTAATATAACAAATCAATGGATAAGGGGATATTTCATAGGAACTGGGAAAACTATTTCTATCCAGAGATTTTCTAGTCTGATTAAGTAACCTTTAAACTGACCACAAAGAGGAATTTGGAAAAGTAACCTTATAAAATGATAAAACCTGATACCAGAAAAAGCAATGAAATGTGACGTAGAAAGAAGGATAACAGTGGAGAGGTGAGGAAAAAAAAAACTAGAAAGATGATTGGGAATGTCACTTTGTGACTTCAGTTGTCTTTGTGCCAGTGCTCAAGATTAATGAGGAAGAAACATAATAGAGTTGGCATTTGAATATAGGATGGCAAATATAATCTCATAGATATCACCAAAACTTGGTGGCATGGTCTTAGTCTGGACTATGCCCATGGAAGGAGATGCTATGTGAAACATCTAGTAGAAGGAGCAGGAAAATACCTGAGTGCATATTCACCAACTTGAAAGTGATAATATAGTACAAAGCATTGGAATAAATATCAGGGGAGGGGTATCCCCCAAACTTCCAAATGGAGGATGATGCTTTCCTGATAAACATGCATCATACAACTAACAGAGGAGAGGTACAACTTCAGTAAGAAACCTTCTGGATACTTGCTATCCAGACCCTGTTCTGCCAAAAGCAGAGCATCTGGCAAATTCTGGACTTGTCCTTCTAACAGTTTCATCTCCGAGAAGAGTGGAGTGGCAAAGGAAGCTGCTATTCTGAACCTAATTCTGACCAAAAAATACAAACTAGTTGGTGAAGTAAGGCACAAGAAATTTAAGACAAGTGACCGTACCATTTTAGAGTTCATGATACCTGAGGACAAATGACCATATATACATCATCTTGGCATCTAAGGTGACTGCTGTCAGATGTTTAGAAAGCAGATTTCAAGACATTCAGAAATGATCTGGAGGTATAAAGAGATGGCTCAGGAAAAAGGAAAAGGAGGAAACAAGCTTTTGTTAAGCACCTACTATGTGCCAGTTATTGTGCAAAGCTCTTTATAAATATTCTCACATTTGATCCCCAGAACAACCCTGGGATGTAAGTGCTATCATCATCCCCATTTTATAGTTGAAGAAACTGAAGCAGACAGAGGTTAAGAGACTTGCTCGGGGTCGTATAGCTCCAAAGTATCTGAGGCTAGATTTGAATTTTGGTCTTCCTAGCTTTAGGCCCAACCCTATCCACTGTGTCATCCATCTGCCTCAAAAAACAAAATTCAATCAGTCTTGCTGAAAGAGAAAAGAGGGTAGCTTTTATAGAAACCAGTGTATGTAACACTTTCATAAGCACAAATTTATTTTTTTATTCTTTATTTTTAAAATTAATTTATTAGGCACTTTAAAAAATAATGTCAAATTTACATTTACAAGCATTGATACTTTTCAGGTAATTTCTGCATATGATATATGTCAAATAGCCTGTTAATTCCTCAGTGTACTTCTCCATTTGGCTTATTCATTCATCTCAGTATACATACTTTTCTTTTCATAAAATTATCTGTGAGACTCCACTGCTGTGAATAAAAGGAGCTTTGAAGAACAATTAGATGACAATGTGAAGCAGAGTAGGCCCTTTTATTTGGTGTGTGCATGGAAAGACCCAAAAGGACCTATGGTGACTTTGCCTAAAGACACCAAAGAGAATGGGGGACAGCAAAAGAAGGTTAATAGAACAGCCCAATAAGTATGTCATGCTAAGTAGGGACAGGCCCCCCACTTCAAAACTAGACTAGCCTTGGGCCAGGATACCTCCAAAATGAACTGGAAGAGGCATAGAGGAATGCTACCAGGCAGTCACCAGGGAGCCTTGGATACTCTGGTCTCCAGGCCATGGCAGGAAGAGGGAATCTGTGGCAATCTGTGATTCATAGGATCATAGAGAGAAGGGAAGTCATCAAATACATTCTTCTTATTTTATTGTTGGAGGAACTGAGGCACAGAACAGTTAAGGAATTTGGGTTACACAATTTGTCCAAGATGTTTGAACTCAGGGTTATTTGACCTACATTCGAGGCTCTACCCACTATTCACCGTGCTGTTAAAAAATTCTGGGTCCACACTTCAGGGCAGACTGCTTAGTTCATATTTCATGGCAGCTGCTTAAGTTTAATGGTTATGGTCATTCAGGAAGTTTGGAGTCATGGCAACTTTAGCTATCTATTCAGGGATTATATAAGTATAGGAAGGATTCCTCTCAGGAGGGTTTCATATTGGTTTTTCTACCCCTGAGGTCGCATGCTGGGAGCTAGAAAGCTAAATGTTTCTAACCTGGAATGTTCCAAATATAGATGCTTCCAAAAGGAGACTTCTGGAGAATGGATGGGACAGAAGGGAGAGGCCACGAGGAAGAAGAAAGAACATGGCTAGGGCAGACAGTTTTTTGAGCAGAAAAATATCAGGCCAGAAAAATCAAAGACAGGAAAGTTGGGGAGTAAGAGGGCAAATAGAAAATTATGGAGAATCAGAAGTGAGCACAGACAGCTTGAGCACTTCATGAAATGGTGGCCCTGGACTCACCAATCAGTGGAGGGGGACTGTAGAAGAAGCAGAATCTCTAGGGTGAAAAGACTGCTAGTGATGGGGTAGAAAAGTCCAGAGTCACAAGTGGAGTTGGGAGAAAAGATTAATAGATTCAAAAGTTAAGTGACTTGCCCAGATTCCTACAGGTCATGTATGTCTACATTGATACACCATAACTTATTCTGCCATTCACCAACTGTTAAATATTTAGGTTGCTTTTAGTCATTTTTAATGATAAATAATTCTGTTGTATATATTTTTAAAGACTTTTTCTATATTATGACACTTTTAGTACATATTTTCTTTCTCCTTTTTTCTTTTTTTAGATGGGGGAGGGCAGGACAATTAGGGTTAAGTGACTTGACCAAGGTCACACGGGTAGTAAGTATTAAGTGTCTGAGGCTAGATTTGAACTCAGGTCCTCCTGACTCCAGGGCCAGTGTTCTATTCACTGCACCACCTAGCTGCCCCCATATTTTCAATTTACCAATAATGTATGAGTTGCCTTTTTTTTTTAATATACCAGCACTTACATTCTCATTTTTACTTATTTTTGCCAATTTTATGTGTGTGAAATAATATCAAGGTTTTTTTTAATTTCCATTTCTCTGATTGCTAGTAAGGTTAACAACTTTCTCAAGTGATTATTTACTTTTATAAGTTACCTGTTTGTAGCCTTTGACCTTTATCCAGTGTGTGACTAGATGTTACCTTTGGATATTTGAATCAATCCCTTATCAATTTTATATGCTTCATTTTTATCTCTTACATTTGCTACAGAAACTTTCCTCAAACTGATATTTTTTCATGATTGTATCATTTTTGTTGTTCAGACTTTTTTTTACTCTTATGTAATCAAATCCATTGACCTTATCCCCTGCAATTTCTTTTATTTGTTGAAAGTTTAAAAACATGTTCATGAGCTCAGATTTTAGAAGGACATTTACAAAAGGGAGAAGAACAGAACTATAATTAATGACACATAAAAAATAGTAGCAGATGACCATAAAAATACAGTCAGGAAGGCTAAAGCCTAGAGTGAACTGAAGCTTACAAAAATGCTCGACAACAAAAACAGCTTTTTAAGCTATGTTAAAGCAAAAAATAATAATAATAAAAAAGGAATAGTTAGATCTGTTGCTTAGAGAAAATAGTCTGTATGCTTCCCTTTCTGAGTGCCACACTTTCAGAATGACATTATCTCCTTGAGAGTTGGATCTGTCTCCCATTTGGGTGTATCTCTAATGCCTAGTACGTAGTAAGTCCTTAATAAATTTTGTGGATTGATAACAGATCACAGAGAAAACACAATTGCTTATCTCACTTAATAAATGTCTTGCTTTTTTAAATGAATGAATAAATCTCTCTTCTTCAGTTAAAAGAATGGTTTCAAACCTGAAAGTTAAAATAAAGCATGTGATGAAGGAATCAAAGTCCAAGATTGGTAAGGAGATAGGAAGAAAAGACCTAAAATAAGTTCAAGACTTCAGACCTAGATCTAGTGCATCACACTCTGTACCAGAAAAATTTTCAAATGTCATCTCACAGCCACTGGAGGTCAACTTTAATAAATCATGGATATTGAGAAAGATGCCAGAAGAATGAAATAAATAACAATAATGAAAACTCACCTTCATTTTAAGATTTATGCAACATAATGTAATGAAGACCATAATGTAAATATTGTCTCTGTTTTACAGATGAAGAAACTGATTCTCAGAGAGCATGGTTCACCCATGCTCACACAGTTAGTAAATATCAGAGCTGAAATTCAAACACAGAGCTCCTAACTTGCAATTCTGGACTTCTACAAAACCATGCTGTTTCTGGAAATTGGCAGATGTCCTAATTTTCAATGAATGAGAAAATAACATTAGGCAGAAAAGGCATTAGGTCGTCACTCTTTACAAATCTTTTCAGTGCTTTATTTCTTTATTATTTTTTTGCGTTTATAAACTTTTTTACATTAACTTTTTAATTATGAGTTCCAAATTCTCTCCCTCCAGTCACATCCTTACCCATTGAAAAGGCAAGCAGTATGATACCGTTACACATGTGAAATCATGCAAAGTATATTTCCATTTTAGCCATGTTACAAGAAAAAAATAAGACAAATTCTGCACCAGTTCTCTCTCTGGAGATGGAGAGCATTTTTCATCAGGAGTCCTTTAGAATTGTTGTGAATCATTGGATTG
The DNA here is from genome assembly GCF_028583685.1 of Petaurus breviceps papuanus. Lineage (NCBI taxonomy): Eukaryota > Metazoa > Chordata > Mammalia > Diprotodontia > Petauridae > Petaurus > Petaurus breviceps. The sequence continues at coordinate 4,432,321 of NW_027187335.1, read as the reverse complement.
ATCAGAGTAGCTAAGTCTCTCACAGTTGATCATTGTTATATTATTGCTTTAAATACCATGCTCTCCTGGTTCTCCTCACTTCACATTTCATCAGTTCATATAAATCTTCCCATGTTTTTTTGAATTCATCTCCCTTATCCTTTCTTGTAGCACAATAGTATTACATCACAATCATGTACTACAACTTATTTGGCCATACTCCAACTCATGAGCATCCCCTCGATTTCCAGTTCTTTGTCACCACAGAAAAGAGCTGCTATAAATATTTTTGCACATATTGGTCCTTTCCCTTTTTCTTTGATCTCTTTGGGTTACAGACCTATGCACAAAGCTTTGTTTCAATTAGACAATCAGATGTCCAGAAAATCAACTGAATGAATAAAAAAGTAAGGGAGCTTAATATAAGTCAACAGTGTGCTGTAGCTAGTTGGTTTTTGTTTAAGCTTAACACGGTTCTTAGGTAGATTTACCTATCTTCCTTCATGTCTCAACTTCTACAGGAAGCCTTTCCCAAATCCTCTTCATTCTATTACTTTCCCTCTTAATCATTTCCTATTTATTCTGTATATACCTTATTCATATATATTTTGCATTTTTGTTCATTGTCTTCCCCATTAGATTATGAATTCTTCAAGTGTGGGAGCAGTCTTTTGCCTTTCTTTGTATACCCATGCTTCACACAGTGCCTGACACATAGTAGGTGCATAATAAATACTTCTTGACTGATTCTAGAAATGTAGTATCCACATCTGAAGACCATCATGCCTTGCACATAACAATCACTTAATAAATGTTAATTGAATTGAATTTCATAATGTGTTTAGCTCTGAAGGCCAAAATTTAAGAGGGATATTGCACATCTGGAAGTGATTGCCCAGAATTGGAAAGGGTCTGGAAACTATGTCATACAAGGATTGAGTAATAAGTGATGTTTAATCTTGAAAAGGGAGAAAATGATAGCTGACTTGAACATGTTTTATAATAAAGGCAGTAGATTTATATGTTCCATAGCAGAGGAATAGGACACCTGGTTTGATATTATAAGGAGGCAGGTGTTGACTTGTATAAGAAAGAACTAACAACTAGGATTGTTCAAAAATGAGGAAATTTTATGGGATTTTAAGGGACCTTTATGCTGATCTCCCCTCATTTCACAGGAAACTGAGAGGGAGAAATTAATTTACCAATGGATTCAAACTCAGGTGATTTAAGTTTAATTTTTATGAAAATTTTTTAAAATTAAATTAAATTAAAAATTAAAAAAAATTTTAAGTCTTCCTACTAAACCAGGTAAATCAAAGCAGAAGTTAGATAAGCATCTATTGGAGATATAATAAAAGAGAGACTTCCATACTTAACCTACCCACACCCCAGTGTGGTACTTTCTGGCTATTAGCATTTGCCTCTCCCAGTAACTCTATTCCCTGCATTTCGAGACCTACTTTACAACTCCATGATTCCCTCCAAGTTCTCAGTCACTCCCTGTTTAATTTGCCTCAGGCATAATTATGGCTAGTTTTGAGAACCTTTAAAGTCAATAGTTAAATAATTACAAATTTTGCCAGCTTCCTTCTTTTCCTGTCCTTATAGTTGGGAGTCAATATTTGTATTTGTAGAGGGGAAACTCATCCTTCCATCCACACAGAATTCTGGCAGGGTTCCTTGGATTCAAGACCTTAATTTCACTCTATTTATCCTTCCTTTTAGCTCTTCTGTAAATTCATTGATTCTGTTCCTTTCTTTCTTCTGTTCCAGCTGTGCAAGAAGCCAAACTCTTGTTAAAACACAAGGTTACTACAGTCTAAACTGGGAGTGGAAGCTTTCCCCACATTGCATTGTTGATTAGCCACCCCTTTAATCTACCAAGAAGAAAGAAGACTGGCCTCCAGAGCCCATTCAGATTTTGGCCTGTGGTCAGAACTGGCATCTAAGAAGCAATAATGATATCCCATGAGAATGATTAGTCTATGGTAGATGGAGCCAAACAAATGGACTTGGAGGAGTAGACTGAGGGACAGTTCAGAAATGGATTAATAGCCTCTTTTAAACTTAAAAACAAAGTCAGCATACTTTGAATTTTGGTCACTTCATTCCCCCCCCCCTTTTTTTTCTTCTAGGTTTTACAGTTCTATTTACTTTATTAGAGGAGATACTCAGATTTGATAAATGCTGAAAGCTTAAGTGGTTAACATAGACTCACACTGACACAAAGGACTTATTTGCTATTGTCTCCATCTTCTATCTTCAAGTTGCAGGAGCAGACAAATCTCTCATAACCCAGCCATCATTGAAATATTTTTATGTTTTATTCATTTGAATTTCAGGCTTTTTCTTTGTGGGCCCCTAGTGGAAGCATAATTTGGGCATTATTCATTCCCATTTGGTATACTCAATGCCAGGGACGATATACTATATTACTAGCAATTTGTGAATTCTTGATAAATAATTTCTGTAATTCATTCCCAATTGCTCTGTTGGACATCACAGATAATACAATGCTCAAATGCCTCAGTTTCATTTATGTAATTCATAACCAGAAAATTAGCCTAATCGTATGCCCTTCTCCCCCTTTTTTGTCTGTCTCAGAAATCTAGCATAATGATATATCCTAAACTAATGCAAAAAGAAAGATATTTCAACACATAACTGTACTTTTGTCGAGTAGGAAATTAAGAACTTGTTGGCTTGCAGCCCTCATTTTAAAATAAAAATATTTCAGCCTATTTTTCAGTTGTGTCTGACTTTCCATGACCCCATTTAAGGTTTTCTCGTTAAAGCCACTAAAGTGGTTTATCACTTCCTTCTCCAGCTCATTTTACAGATGAAGAAAGTAAGGCAAAGAGGGTTAGCTGAATTACCCAGGGTCACACAGCTAGGAAGTATCTGAGGCTGGATTTGAACTCAGGAAGATGAGTCTTCCCAACTCCAGGCCCAGGTGCTCTATCCACTTGTGCTACCTAGCTGCATATTAGCAGACTTTTTTTTGCTGGTATTATCATTTATAAATGTCTCAACCATGAAATATTTATTTTAAAAAATAAAGTTCGATCCCTTCAGAATGGCCAGAATGTACAAATTAATAGATTTCTGGTGTCCTACTAAAGTTACTAGTCATACCATACATAGATTACCAAATGTCAAAAGAATTAGGATTTATTCAAATACACTTTGCAGTTACATTATTAATAGAATGGGAATTTAATTGTTCTTCAATGTTCAGAAGACATTTCAGGGTCTTTCAATATGCCTTGGTCATCATAATTAGTAGTTTTTATTGATAATGCTAGAGGATGAAGAGTACAGAATATTGAGTTGAGGCTTTGCTAACACAATCATCTTGAAAGCTGCTTTTAAAAAATATGTTATTTACTGGTGTGGCGGGAGCACTTCCTCCTCTAAGAAGAGACTGAGAAGGCCATGTCACATAACCTAGGGTAGTTCTCCCCTTAAAAATCAATGAAACCATTCTCAAGACTTCATTGGTCTAGAGAGCTAAGGCTCCACTGATGTAGTTTCCTAATTGACTAAGGCATAAAAAGCCCAGCTAGGCAGTGCAGTGGATAGAGACTGGGGTCAAGAAAAACCAAGTGCAAAACCAACCTCAGACACTTACTAGATGGCAAATCACTTAACCTCCCTCTGCCTCAGCTTCCTCATCCATAAAATGGGATAAGAATAGCATCTACCTCCCAAGGTTCTTATAAGGATCAAGTTGATCATTGTAAAGTGCTTAGCATAGTCCCTGGTACATAGTAAGTGCTATACAGATGTTAGTGATGATGATGATGATGATGATGATGGTGATGATGATGGTGATGGTGATGATGGTGATTATGTAGATGTAGTTAACCATCCTAAGACCTGATGGACTCTTCTGCTATGCAAGTCTCCATGTCTTTCTAAGAAGATGTGGAGGAAAGGGGAGCTCCATCAGCCTGACCCAGTGCTTTGGCTCTCTCATGCTGTTGTTAATTTCCTTTGGTAAAATGTTAAGTGGTCTACAAGTGCTTTATCTCTTGTTTTAATCCCAAGCCTGACCCACCACACTTGAATCAGTCCTAGCACAGGACATTTGGCAGAGCAGCCAAGACTGGATCAGAATGATCTCTTAGCTGACTTTATGGTTGCAAAAGGAGGAAGGACAATGAAGAAGAAGGACGTTGAGTCACTAGCTAGAATTCCCTGGAATAATCTATGTGCACAACATGTTTATGCCCATTTTGTGAGATGTGGGACATTTTCATTACTTTATACTCTTAGCTTTTTTTTTCTTTTTTGACTTGGTAGTATCCATGATTTATCTGATGCTGAATCTTTGGTCAGGAACATAACCCCAAACTATAATATTCTTCTGATGGAGAAATAGCCTTTGCTTTAGAGTGATCCTCTTTATAATACAGCTTGCTCCCTTCTGCTTTGTAGAATTCTTAAAACTCATATGCTGCTCACTATAAGAAGCCTTATTTTCTGACTAGTTGCTAGTGTTCTCCCCCTCCTTTGTCTAGATTATCTTGTATTTACCATACTTTTTTCCCCCTGTGCTATAAAGTACAGGGTAACCCTTGAAGGCAGAAGATTTGTCTTTCTACTCCAAATACCTAGCACTCCACTTTGTACATATTGAGAATTTAATAAATGCTTATTGAGTTAAATTGAACTGAATTTATAGGAATGCATCACGGCAAAAATTAGATTGCTTTTATCACCCTCATTAGTTATCATTGTCCATTTCTCATTAATGCAAAGTAGATAAAATTACTCAAGCTTCATAGTGAGTTAGATTAGTTAGAGACAGATAGGTGGTATAGTGGATAGAGGGCCAGTGAGGAAGTCAGGAGGACCAGGGTTAAAATCCAGCATCAGATATCTACAAGCTATGTGACCCTGGGAAAGTCACTTAACCTCTGTTTGCCTCAGTTTCCTAATCTACACAATGAGGTTAATAATAGCATGAATCTCCCAATGTTGGTAATTATCAAATGAGGTAATAATTGTAAAACGCTTAGCACATTGCCTGGCACAGACTAAGTGCTACAGAAATGTTAGGTATCATCATCATCATCATTATCATTATTATTATGTTCTGATTAGTTGGGAGTTTACAATATTACAGGGTAATATATAAAGTGCTACTCATTCTCATACTGAATTCTTCATGTGAAAAGTTGTACCCATTTACTGTTAATTATTTTAGGACTGTCATTTAAAATACAGTTTCAAAAAAACACTAGTTACAAAACTGAAATTTATATTTTAGTGAAAAGCCATCTTGGTTTTCAATAACTTTCTGGGGCATGAAAAGGAAATCCACCAAAGTTATTTTAGACTCAAGTCAAAATAATGGTGAAACAATCCAAATTTAGAAGAGTTGCCCTTTTTTGGCTAATAATGTTGAACTATAATAATAGGAAATAATAACTTGTAAGTTTTTCTATCCTTACACTTCAGAAAAGTAACACTTTTATAGGTCTAGAATTCCCAAGGATAATGTTCCCTAATTCAATTATAACATCTTTTCAGTCGGTCATACTTCAACTTATCCAACATACATACTTCAATACTAACTTATACAACCTAATCAAGAGTTTAAAATGTGATACTTAAATACAAAGTACAAAAGTTTTAACTGGGAATGTTTAGCCCTTATTGAAGCTACTTAAATGCTCCTTTTCAGACCCATCTTCTTTAACAGCAAGCTAAGAATGTGACTCAGCATGCAAAAAACAGGAATTTCTTCTGCTCAAAGAACTTAATGAATGGTGCTGGTACCTAGATATCTGATGTTACCTAAATAAAAAGATTAGCCTAAGCCTCTTACTTTGCAAGACTTTATATGCAATATATTAAATATATTCAAAGGTGATTAAAAAGAGCTTAGATATAGGGCTCATCAATGAAGGCCACCAGGGAAATTCACTTTATATCTTAAAGTGACATTCACAAAATATCTCATTGTGCCTATGACCAGAGAGTCACCACTTAGTTAATGAACTATAACGAGATTTGGGAAATTAGATCAATGAAAGCATCCCTCTAAATGGGGAGGAGCAGACTCCACAACTAAATTTAGACATCAGGATTGTAGGTAAAACTAAATTATAAGAAATCAACATGGTACCATTTTAATGTTCTCAACCAAGCAGACAATTTCAAGGTCTGCATTACCATAGACACATTCCTTAGTTTCTATAGTCCTGTTTCCTCATTTGTTAAATGAAGGGATTTGGACTAAGGGATTTCTAAAGTTTTTCACAGTTCTAGAGCTATGTTATTATGACCTTAATATGCCATTCCAGGGTTCATCCTATGATAGATGAGTGCCTTCAGATATCTGCACCATTGTTGCCTAAATCCAGATTCAACTGTGTTATGCAATATTCCAAGCTTTACTGAATAATATTGTAGTGAGATGACATTATTCATTTTCCATAAGTTAAGATTGTAACATAAGTCATGTGTTGTAACCTCTATTCAGGCTTAGTCCTTCTCAGTCCAAAAAGTAATCTGCAACCCAGTGCCCTCTACTTTTTGCCTAGTCCCTTCCCTGTTGCTCTAGATCTAGAGTCTTCTCTTCTAGATTAGAAATTTCCATTTCATAGATGAGCTATATCACCTTGCCTTTGACCTCAGGGATAGAAAATCAGTCAGACCCACCTGAGCAGGACTTCACTGCTTCCTATAGAATATATGAAATGCCCTGACCCCTGAACTTCCTGCATTGTTCTAAATATTGACCCAGGAGTCTCAGCTTGATATAACCATATGCCAAATCATGAAAGCAGCTACCTGTGAGTTTTTATGAAACTATTGTGAACTTTCACATGGCCCAGAAAACATAGTGCCTAAGTCTCTTTGGCAAGACTTTTATATGTGTCCTTTCCCTGACTTTTCATTTCAAGCACCAGTGTGAGGGGCTGTCATTGGGCTGTCCTACTCTGCCTCGTTATATCTCTGAAGTACCACTTTTCACCTCTCTTTGTGGTGGACAAGAACTGGAAATTGAGAGGATGTCCATTAATTTGGGAATGGCTGAACAAGTTGTGGTATATGAATGTAATGGAATACTATTGTGCTATAAGAAATGATGAACAGGTGAACTTCAGAAACCCTGGAAAGACTTATATGAGCTGATGCTGAGTGAAATGAGCAGAACCAGGAAAACATTGTTCACAGAAACAGCCACAGTGTGTGATGTCTGATTTTGATAGACTTAGCCCTTCTCAGGAAGGCAATAACCTAAAACAATTCCAAAGGACTCATGATGATAAATGGTATCCACATCCAGAGAAAGAACTATGGAATCTCAATGCAGAGTGAAGCAAACTATTTTCTTTTTTGTTTTGTTTTGTTTTTTTCTTTCTCATGGTCTCTCCCATTTGTATAATTCTTCTATGTAACATGACTGATGTGAAAATGTGTTTAATAGGAATGTATGTGTAGAGCCATATCATACTGCATGCTATCTTGGGGAGGGAGGGGGAGAAAATTTAAAACTTATGGAAGTGAATGTTGAAAACTAAAAATAGATAAATAATTTTTTTTAGATTAGGAAAAAAAAGGAGCCTAGACATTATATATCAAGAAATCAAGGAAAATTGCCCTAATATCCTTGAACCAGAGGGTAAATTAGAAATTGAAATAATTCATTAATCACCACCAGAAAGAAATCCCAAAATAAAAATGCCTAGGAATATTATAACCAAATTCCAGAGCTCCCAAATCAGAGAAAAAATACTTCAAGAAGCAAGAAAGAAACCATTCAAATATTATAGAGTCTGGATCACACAAGATATAGCAGCTACCATATTAAAGTATATGATATTTCAGAAGGCAAAAGAGCTGGTATTACAACCAACAATCATCCACACAGCAAAATTGTATATAATTCTTTAGGGTAGAAAATGGACATTTAATGTAATAGGAAACTTTACATAATTCCTGAGGAGAAGATCAGAGCTGAATAGAAAATTTGGCTTTGAAATACAAGACTCAGGAGAAGCATAAAAAGGAAAACATGAAAGAGAAATCATAAGGGACTCAGTAATGTTAAACTATTCACCTTTCTCTGTGGGTAGATAATACATCTGTCTTCTAAGAACTTTATCATTATTAGGGCAGTTAGAAGGATTCTACATAGAAAGAGGGTATGGGAATGAATTGGTTATGTTGGGATGGTATTAAAAAAAATGGGTAGGTGAGAAAGAGGGCTACCCTGGAAGAAGGGGGCAGGAAGAGGAAGAATGGGGGAAATTATCTTACAGAAAAGAAGTATACACAGAAGAACTTTTACAATGGAGGGGAAATTCGTAGGGGTGGGGTGAGCAATCCTTGAACCTTGTTCACATCTAAATAGGTTCAAGGATGAAAAAAATTGTCTACATAATTAGTTGTTAGTAGAAATCTATCTTATTTTACAGGGAAATAAGTAGGGAAGGGAATGAGAAAGGGGACAGTAGTGATAAAAGAGAGGACAGATAAAAGAAGGCAGTGGTCAGAAGCAAAACAGACTATAGAGAAGGGACAGAATAAAAAGAGAGAAAGAAGGATAAAAAGAAGAAAATACAATAGAGGGAAATGCACAGGTAGTAATAATAATTGTGGTTGTGAATGGGATGAACTCACCCATAAAATTTCACATAGAAGAATGGATTAGAAACCAGAATAGAAAAATATGGTGTTTTTTTTTTTAAACAAGAAATATACTTGAAACAGAAAGACACATAGAACTAAAATAAAGTGCTAGAATACAATCTATTGTGCTTTACCTGAAGTATTAAAAAAAAAAAAAAGATGGGTAGCAATCATGATCCTAGACAAAGCAAAAGCAAAAATAGACCTAATTAAAAGAGATAAGCAAGGAGCTACACCTTACTAAAAGACACCATAGACAAGGAAGTAATATCAATACTAAATATATGTGTACCAAATGGTATATAGCATCCAAATTTTGAAAGGAAAAGTGAAATGAGTTAGAATAAGAATTAGACAGTAAAACTTTACTAGTGGGGAGACCTCAACTTTCTTCTCTCTGAGCTAAATAAAACTAACCACAAATAAATCAGAAGGAAATCAAGAAAATGAAGAAAATTAAATAGGAATAAAAAGGATTATACCTTTTTCTTAGATGTGCATGGCACCATAACAAAAATTAGGACATAAAACCTCACAACCAAATGCAGAAAAGCAGAAATATCAAATGCATCCTTTTCAGACCATAATGCAATAAAAATTACATTTAATAAAGGACCATGCAAGCATAGATTAAAAGCTAACTAATCTAATCCTAAAGAATGAGTGGGTCAAGAAACAAGCCATAGAAATCAATAATTTTTTAAAGAGAATGACAACAATGAGACAACATTCTAGAATTTGTAGGATGCAGCCAAAACAGCACACAGGGGAAATTTTATATCTCTAAATGTGCCCGTCAGTAAAAGAGACAAAGGGAATACTAATAAATGGGCATGCAATTAAAAGAAATGAAAAGGAACAAATTAAAAATCATCAAAATGAAAATCAAAGAAGAGATTATAATAAAATTAAAAGTTTTTTTAATTAAACTAACAAATCTAGGAACCCATTTTATAGGGGAAAATCTATAAATCATTGGTTAATTTGATTTTAGAAAAGAAGAAAACCAAATTACTGATATCAAAAATGAAAAGGATGAATGCACCATTAATGAAGATGAAATTAAAACAGTCATTAGGAGTTATGTTGCCCAATTATACACCTGTAAAGTTGGTAATCTAAGTGAAATGGAGGAATGTCTTCAAAAATATGAACTGCCCAGATTAACAGAAGAGAAAAGAGAATACTTAAATAACCTTATCATAGAAAAGGAAACTAAACAAGCCATCAATGAGCTCCCTAAGCAAAAATCTTCAGGACTTACAAGTGAATTCTGCCAAACATTTAATGAATACTTAATCCCAATACTTTATATGCTATTTGGAAAAAATAGGTAAAGGAGTCCCACTTTAAAACCACATCATTTTAATATCTAGTCTAGGGAAAGCAAAAACAGAAAGGATATTCTTTGATGAATATATAGAATATAAAGAATATTCTTTAATGAATATAATGAGCCAATATAATAAAAATTCCAATTTTGCAAATTGATTTGCTTATTTAGTGCCATTTCAATCAAACTACCAAACAATTATTTTATAGAACTAGAAAAATAGTAATAAAATTCATCTGGATGAACAGAAGGACAAGAATATCAAGGGAATCAATGGCAACCTAGGAGTTCCAAATTTCAGATTATATTATAAAGTGATAATTGTCAAAACACTGTACTCACTAAGAAATAGAGTAGTGGATCAGTGGAATAGATTAGGTACACAATACACAGCAGTAAACGACCATAGTAACTTAGTGTTTGATAAACCTGAATATCCAAGCTTTGGGGGTGAGAACTTATCGTATGACAAAAATTTCTGGGAAAACTAAAAAGTAGTTTGCAGAAACTAGGTATAGATCAACATCTCACACTATTTACCAAGATAAGGACAAAAAGAATAAATGGTTTAGACATATAGAGTGATATCATAAGTAAATTAGGGGACCGTGGAAAAATGTACCTGTCAGATCTATGGCTAAAGGAAGAGTTTATGACTAAACGAGATAGAACAGGGAAGCAAAATAGATCATTTTGATTATATAACATTAAAAAACCTTTTTTACAAACAAAACTAATACAGTCAAAATTAGGAGGAAAACAGGAAGCTGGAGGAAAAAATTTTAACACAAGTTTCTCTGATAAAGGCCTCATTTCACAAATATATAGGGAACTGAGCCAAATTTGTAAAAATACTAATAATGATGATGAGCCATTCTTCAGCTGATAAATGGTCAAAGTATATGAGCAGGCAGTTTTCAGAAAAAGAAATCAAAGCTATCAATAGTTAAATTTTTTAAATGTTCTAAATCATGGGCAGCTAGGTGGAACAGTGAATAGAGCACTGGACCTGGAGTCAGGAGGACCTGAGTTCAAATCCAGCCTCAGACACTTAACACTTACTAGGCATGTGACCTTGAGCAAGTCACTTAACCTCAATTGCTCTCCAAGAAAAAGCAAAAAAAAAAAAATGTTCTAAATCACTACTGATTAGAAAAATGAAAATTAAAATGACTCTGAGATACCAACTCACACTTATCAGATTGGTAAATATGACAGAAAAAAAATGGTAGAGGTTATGTCAGAAAATTGGGACACTAATGCATAGTTGGTAAAGTTGTGAACTAGTCCAGTCATTCTGGAGAATAATTTGGAACTATATCCAAAAGGCATACCCTTTGACCTAGCAATACCACTATGAGGTCTGTATCCCAAAGAGATCAAAGAAAAGGGGGAAAGACCTATATATAGCAACTCTTTTTGTGGTGGCAAAAAAAAAAAAAAATGGAAATCGAAAGGATGCCCATCAATTGGGTAATGGTTAAACAAGTTGTGCTGTGATTGTGATGGAATATTATTGTGTTGTAAGAAATGCTGAAGGCAATGGCTTCATCAAAACCAGGGAATACTTCTATGAATTGATGCAAAAAGCTAAGTGATCAGAAGCAGGAGAACATTGGATTCAGTAAAAGCAATATTGTTAAAATGAACAACTATGAAACGCTTAGCTACTCTGATCAAGACGGTGCCAAAGAACACATGATGAAAAAATGTTGTCCACCTCTAGAGACAGAGAACTCAATGCAGATCAAAGTATATTGGTTTTTTTACTATTTTTGTTGTTTGGTTTGTGTTTTCTTTTGCAACATGGCTAATAGGGAAATATGTTTTACATGACCTTACATGTATAATCAAAATCAAATTTGGAGCTCACTTTTTTTAATGATTGTTAAAAAAATTTTTACATGCAATTGGGAAGTATGTAATAAAATAAAAATAATTTTTAAAAAATTAACTACTTTCTGCAGAATGCAAATCTTGACTACAGTTCTAGCACTGTGCTACTGAGCTGCCGTGTAACAAAGACTTAAAAAAAAAGAGGAAAAAAGCAATTCAGCAAAACCAACTTTCTCATTAGCCACATCTGACAGGATATACAATATTGCATACTCATAGTACATTTTTTCCAACTTTTCCATGGCTCCAAACTTGTCATTGCAATGATATAGCATTTGTTTTCCATTTGCATTGCAACTGTCATTATGTTTATTGTTTTTTCTGATTCTTCTTATTTTACCTTTCTCATTTAAGTCTTCTTCAGATTCTTTGAATTCTTTATATACATTATTTCTGACAGCTCAGTAATATTCTGTTGCATTCATGTGGACAATTTATTTAGTCATTCTTTGTCTTTCTTTGGATGGATGCAACAACCAAGTCTATAGCCTTAAATTGTTAGATTTTTATGCATATTAGGATGGTGGAAAGAATACTGGGCCCTCAGAATCAGAAAACTTGGGTTTTTCTGATAACTAGTCATATATTTCTTGTTTGTACATTGCTATTTGCATGTTGTTTCTGCCTTAAAACTGTAAGTTTCTTGAGCCTTTCTTTGTATTTCCAGTACTTAACACAGTGCCTAATACAGAGGGATTTCATAATTGTTAATTGATTTGACTGTGTGAGGTTGGGCAAATTACTTTAACTTTTAGGACCTATTTCTTTATCTACAAATGGGAACTATACTTGCTGCACCTATCTTATAATCTTGTGAAGATCAAAGTAATATGTGTAGACTGCTTTATCAATGTAAGCAATTAATATTATTGTTACTTTACAATGTAAAATAAATCAAATTGTTCATAACATGAACAGTCACTCAGGTTGTTACTGCTGATGGAATCCTGGGAGAGTGAAATACTCAGTAGATGATGTGATGGAACTCGGGGTTTGACATTCACCCACCCTTAAACATCTGAAATGTTGCATTTTAATATTCACCTCAAATCAGGAGTCACATACGGCCATGGTCTGTTCTGAAATGAGTGATGATAGACTAATTAAAGCATTTGATCGTTTCAATCAGAATTATTCTCCTAAAAAACCATTAACCATACTATGGTAATCAAGTGACTGGATGGGCTGTTAACATTCATACGCCCCTCAGGGTAACACATCACAACTGTTCAGACTGAGGGAAGGCAGATGTGACAGAAATGTGGCTAAAACTAAAAATTGATTTTAAAAAATCTCTTGAAGTAATAGAGCATCCGCAAGAAACCGTACACATCACAGTCCTCATAAGTTACTATAAGGGGATTAAGGTTAATTTTTTTAATACCTTTTTAATAGCATCTATAAAACTTGAAGAAGAGGGGGAAAGTTAAAACCAAAATTCTAAAGAACATATCTTCTGAGCAGGGTCTATGCATGTCAGAGACACCATAATTCTAAAATTGAAAGAAAAGTTCAGATTTGGAATGGGATACTCAGAATCTGCTAACACTGTGCCTCTTAACATATGTTTAAAATAAGTCCATCTTCATATTGTCTCATGGACTCACAGGTTTAGGAGTGGAGGGGACCTTCAATGTCATCTAATTCAATACACTATTTTACAGTAGAGGAAACTGAGACCTAGACAAGGAAAAGTGAAGGATGGATTAGAACCTAGGTTCTTTGCCTCCAAATTTAGCACTCTTTAAGCCAAAGGACTCAATTTTATTTAACCTTATGGTCAGGTACTATGACGCAGCAAGATGACTCAATATTGTATTTTGGTTTCTCCAGTTGTTACTTCAAGACAGCTTAGAACATCCCCATAAGAATACAAGGCAACTAACTATCATGTTAAAAGGTTTTTTGGTTGTTGTTTTTAAATTAAGGATTGATTTTACCACATTTAAAAAAAAAAACATAAGGAATGACCTTTTTGAGATTGAGGGTTTTTTTTTTGTTGTTGTTGTTTTGTTTTAAAGAATGGGTCTCCCATCTTTCCCAGGCTAGAAGTGCAGGCACATAGGACCCAAGCCTGCTACCAATCCACATAATAGCTTTTGACTTGCTCCATTTTTGACCTGGACCGATTTACCCCTCCTTAGGCAAACTGATCAGCTACCAGCCTTTCCCTCCCCTCTAACCTCCCCTCACCTTAGGACTTACTATATTAATACCAAATGAGCTGACCTACTTATTATAGCTCAGAACTCCTGTGCTCAAGAGATCCACCAGTCTCAGCCTCCCAGGAAGCCATACCACACCCCATGAAAGTGAAGTTTATTAAATCCCATACCTATATTTAAAACCTATTATTCTCTTATCACAACAGTATTGCTTGACCAGAAGTTGAATCTGTTTTGCTAGTCACATTCCTGTGAATTTCATCAAAATCTTTTGCCAATCCAGTCCAAGTATTAATTGAGCATTTACTGTGCACAGGGTAATGTGCAGGGCTTACAAAGTCAGAAAACACAGCACGACCACCACAAAAATACAGGCCCTGCCCTCAAGGAGCTTACATTCTGTTGTGGGAATATAACGTGGAATGCAGTACAATGAATAAAAATTCATTCTTTGAATGAGAACCTCAATTTGAGAAAACAGACTGGTAGAATTCCCTGATTATTCTACGATAAATCAACTTTCAAATAATCTTTTAGGAAAGTCATTGTTTCTTTTTTTTTTCAATTAGCCTGAAGTACAAGGATATTGAAAGCATTTCTTAAATCAAGCAGCTGTTCTTTATCATTCAGAGTTTACAAAAATATACAGCTCTATAGGAAGATTCCCTATTGATTTTAAGGACAAAAAAAAAATCCTGCTTTTTCCCATTCTCTCTGAGCCTCCTGTTTGACATCTATTCATGTGTTTTCATTTGTTAAGAAGTGTCAATCAGTGATTGCAAAGTACAGTATCATCATGCATCTCAGCCTGTTGAAGTTCTTTTATTTAAAAAAAAAATGATTGATGACGTACTGCCACCTAAAAATAAGTGCAGGTTTCATTAAACTATCCCTGAAACTTCTTTTACATCTTCCCCTCATTTTGTTCCTTAGAGTCTCAAAACCCATGGTCTTTTGTTTGAAAAATTATGATGGCACCATCATTGCAGACTTAGCTGCCTAATAGCATCACTGAGTCTCCTTCAGCATAAGATTTGGACTTGTATTAGTTTTCCTATCTGAGGCAGGATAATTCAGAAGTGGTGAAGAAGGACATATTTCCTGCTTTTGTTATTGGAGTTTTAACTAAAATATTTTGCTACTCTTTATATTACTCATATATGTTAACAGCCAAAGCCCTTCAGAAAGCATGCATGTTTATAAGTGGGCTATTCCCCAAGTGCTCTATGTGAGGAGTTATCTGAATCCTAGGATCATAGATCTGAAATGGGAAGGGACCTCAGAGGCTATCTATAACAACCCACTTATTTTGCAGGTGAGAAAACTGAGGCCTAGGGAAATTAAGCAACTTTTCTGACATCACACAGGTATTGAATGTTCTGAGAAAGTAGACCAGTTGGCTACCATGTCTTAAATATTTAATGTCTACACTTAAATAATGAAATGGTTCCAGATAAGAGCTCATTTTTATATCCTAAGTTTATTGGTTTTGTGTTTTAATTTAACATTAAAATATACTGTTGTGATATTTGTGTATTTTTCTAGACCCTTCTGTGGCCTAAGTCAGAACTCACCAATACGTTTGTTTGCCCTCAATAATATGTAAAAGCCTCAGGGGCGGCTAGGTGTCTCAGCGAGTAAGAGCACTGGCTCCAGTGTTGGGATGACCTGGAGTTTGAATCCTGGGCTCAGACACTCAGCACCACACCCAGAAATAACTGGCCGTGTAACCTTGAGTTAAGTTACTTAACCCCGATTGCTTGTAAAAAAAAAAAAAATATGTAAAACCCTTGAGTACAGGAACTGTTTCATTTTTTGTCTTTCTATCCAATACATAGTAATTGCTTAAAAAACATGTGTTGTATTAGATTAGGTACTTAAAGCATCTTATTTAAGGAACCATAGAGGAAACAGAGTCCATTGGTAAGCAGAGGCCCATTGATAGACTTTTTCTTTCATTCAACCACTGACTCACTCTATGTGACTATGAAACATATGGAAATCAAGTGACTTGCCAAGTCCTCCATCTATAAGATTAACTCTACTGCCTCACATTACTTCTGTAAAACTTAATTTGTATTTTAAAGAGCCTTGAGACACTCTTATAAAAGATATCTTCTAAAAGATAAGGGATTTCACAGAAACACATTTTTTTTTATTTGCTAGCATCTGGTGGTTCTTTTCAGTACACACTGAATGTAAGTATCATTAGGTATAAGAATTACTTGAAAAAAGAGATGTCAGCAAAGGATATAGAGAATAATTATGTTATGATTATTATCATCTTAGTAAATCTATTATAATTGTGAACCAGGTAAACCATGTTTAAACATGCCATTATTATTTTATTGGAATTTTTAAGGGGGTCTTTTAAGATCTTTTATTGTGGGAGTGTTCTATGACCTAGATTTTAAATCTCTGTAGTATTTCCTGTAGAAAACCAATTTATTTCGTCACTGTTCACCTACCATTAATGATGAAAGATGAGTTAGCAGCAAAGGCACTGTCTGTACTAACTTTAATAACAACCTTTTATTAATGAAAAACCTTTATATTCTGATGATACTAATGAGCTAATGAGTTAAATATAATTATGCATCTTTCTGTGGTTTCTAGAGGCATATTTTTCACGAAATTAGGCAGCTAGATGGCACGGTGAAGACAACAGTGCACCTGGAGTCAGGAAGACCTGAACTCAAATCCAGCCTCAGCTATGTGACTGACCAAGTCACTTAATCTCTGCCTTAGTTTTCTCTTCTGTAAAATGGGGATAATAATAGCACCTACCTCCCAGTGTTATTGTGAGGGTCAGTGAGTTAATATTTGTCAAGTTTTTTGCAAACCTTAAAGCATTAAATTCTAGCTGTTATTCTCATCATCTGTAAAAGAAACATAACTTCTCTGGTTTGTCTTTTAATGGACATTTAGTTTTGCAAGTCTTTTATCACACAAATATCTGTCGTTTCTAGAATTGCTGTGACGGTTCAACTCAGATTTAGTAAGCATCTACTGTGGTGTTATGGTTGTGGTGGACAGAGGAATTTTAAATTAGACACACTGGATTTCAGGTCCTGCTTTTGATTCAAATTAACTGTATCATAAAGGGTGAGTCATTTAACCTTCCTGCCCCAGGTAATTCTATAGTTACAAATTGTAGTTACAATTTGTAATCTGTGTAGGAGGCCAGTATATACAGTTTCCCACAGCCAATGGGCATTTCATACAGCCAATGAAATCTCAGGTCCAGGCTTCCCCCAAAATCATTCAAAGCAGTTTCTAGATGCTGAGAATTATGAGTTCTTGTCTTCAATGCGATTTTTTAAGCTTGTGTTTGATATAGTACTTGCCCATAATGCATCATAAGCCTAAATAAATATTTTCTGTCCATTGTCTCTTAAAAGAACTTTTCTGACTTTTAGAGTCTCATTGTTAGAGTCCTCATTTGTCTATTTATTTGAATGATTGTCCATGTGTTGTAAACAGCAGGCCAGCTCTATTGCATGTCAAACAAAGAAGACAGATGTCTTCCATCGAGCATCTGACCCTCATAGTCCAATCCACAAAAGGACCACTGCAGAAGTGTAAAATCTGCAGCCTGTTTCAGCTTTGGTGATGAGGAAACATTGTTAGGGAGCCTTCTCAGTCATGCCAAAATGACAAGGTAGAATTAGCAAGTGGGCCAAATTCAAATTCATTTCACTAATTACCTATCACATTGTAAAGGGCTGCAATCACTCTGACCCTGACTGAATTGAAATAATTGGCCTTCCAGTAAAAGCCCAGAATCTAAGTGACAGATCACCCAATTAGCAGTTATGCGTCTTAAAGAAACACCAGTGTGATGTTTGTTTTGAATGGCAAGAAAATAAAAAGACTAATTACAGATGTGACTATATAATCTCAAATATCTGGAGGAAAAGTGAAATATTTGATCAGTCATCCATGCCTAGTATTGAGTGGGCCACACCTGTCCAGAGAATGGATTGAGTAGTGTTTCATCTGATATATAGATAAATGCTATACTCCTACGTTTCTGCTTTAAAAATGTACTCTCCCTTAAGTTCCCTTACCCCCGTCTCCTCAAATCACCTTTAAAGTTAGCACCTAATCTTTTCCCTAGGAAGAAGAGGAAATGTTTGTAAAATATGATGAAAATTATTCTTTCTTGTTCAGCTGTTTACTGTTCAGCTAAGGAAAATTTTACTATAAAAAGCTCATCATTTGAGACCACCTTGGGGGTTGGAGGAAGTCCAAATTAATGAAATCTATGAGTTACAAGTTTTCTATATATAATTTTTTATTGCTTTTACATGCATACTTTCTAACAGTTAATTCAGTTAGAGGCCCTTGAACATATATAAATTTAGAATTAGCTCCTCTTTGAATAAAAACATTACACTAGGTGATTAGTTTCTTCTCCTGGAAAGCATTTTAGAATATTGCCCTCCAAATCTTTAAATTGCATATATCCTTTGATTTGGCAATACCATTACACTTTTAACCCAAACAAATCCAAGAAGAAAAAGACCCCTATTTACCAAAATATTTATAGCCACTCCTAATGGTGGCATTGAACTTGAAACTAAGGTAATACCCATCAGCTTCATAATGACCAAACAAATTATGATTTATGAATGTAATGGAATACTGTTGTGCTGTAGGAAATGATAAAAAGGACAGTTTCAGAGAAACTTGAAAAGACTTATCTGAACCAATTCAGAGTAAAGTGAGCAAAACCAGAACAAAGAAGAGCCCATGCTCAGGATAAAAAAGGAAATTGATTTTTTGGACGTGGCCAATACAGGAATCTGTTTTGCCTGATCCTTCCTATTTGACATAAAAGTTTCATTTTTTCTTTTCTTTCTTTTTCAGTGAAGTAGAAGGGGAAAAGCAGGTTTGTTTGTTTTTTTTAACTTTAAAAATAAAAATTTGTTCTCTGAGATGTAAACAAGAATACTCACTGCCCCATTCAGTCATCCTTATGCTATTTAATTTTTTTGGAAACTATGTTAGGTAAATTATATAGAAATGGTATAAATTTACCCCAGTCCTGGACAAAGAGTCATAGTATAATATCAGAATCTGAATTAATAAGGTTTTACTATACAGGGTACCCCAAAGGTCTTGATGTAGTTTTAAGCTTAATAGCTTAATTTTCATTTTCTTTTACAATTGTAATTATTAAATATCTCAGCACGTCATATAAGAAGCACTTTGTTGTCCAGAATTTTACACAGTCAGACAAGTTGTCATGTTTGTATATCTAGCTATTGTTTCATTACAATATAATTGGATTGACAGCCTCCTAAAACACCATTGACATTTTTTGCCAGATCCAAAGCAAATTCTCAATGTAATAGATTTTTATCTTTTCTTTTTTAAATATCCCACTGAACTTAGTTGCCAAAGGATGCTGTTCAGTTTCCAGATGAAAAGAATTCTATTGAGTACAAATCTTCTATACTTTTTTGACTTGTGTTCTGAAATCCCCCAAGCAATTAATTAAGCTGAGACTTTTCCCAAACACTTAGAGGGCATATGAAACTAGGACTATTTTAAAGGGGGAAAAGTATCTTTTAATATGATTGCTCTTAAATGTCAGTTAATTTCTGCCAAATACTTATTTTATTGTTTTTGTTTGTTATTCAGTCATTTTCAGTTGTGTCTCGCTCTTTGTGACCCCATTTGGGATTTTCTTGGTAGAGATACCAGAGTGGTTTGCCATCTCCTTCTCCAGCTCATTTTATAAATGAGGAAGAAATTTTATAAGTGAGGCAAACAGCGTTAAATGACTTGTCCAGGTTCACATAGCCAAGAAGTGTCTGAGGCCAGATTTGAACTGGGGAAGATGAGTCTTCCTGACTCCAGGATAGGTCCTCTGTCCCCTGTGCCACCTATCTGCCCCATACTAATTTTAGGCACAGTCTTTTGATTTTTTTTTCTTTTTTACCAATAATATTTTAAAATTGTAAGTATAAACTTAAGTCACATGCATCACAGAGCAATATGGGATGACAGTGATTGAAGTGGGTGGAGAGTATAATGAAGCATAACAGGAAAAGTTGATCCACTAATAAAATATAGAGATGAATTCAAGGCTCACAAAGATTAAGGCATCATAAATTATAAGTAAAACAATTTTATTTGTAAGCATATGTGTAAACATATTTGAGGGAGATGATTTTGGTTTTGGTTTTATTGTTGTTTTGGTTTATACCTGTGATTTTATCAATGGGGAGAACTCCCTCCAGTGAAGCTTATGAACAGTTCCAAATAACTTTTAGTTTTAGAAGAGTTGCTAGGGCACCAAGATGTTAAGTGACTTGCATGATCACACAATCTAGTGTAAATCGGGTCAGATTTAAACACAATTCTTTGAATCCAAAAGCTAGCCTTCTGACCATTATGCTGTGCTGCCCCCCTCTATCTCTCTCTTTGTCGCTGTCTCTCTCTCTCACGCATGCATACTCACACTGTTAAACTTGCAAGATTTCTGACACAATGCAAACTATCATTCTTCCTTTGTATCTTCCCATAGTTAGGTACGTCATAATATGTAGATGACCATTGCTTTACCCCAGTGAGTAAAGTATTAGACTAAGAGTCAGGAAGAACTCAGTTCAAATCCTGCATAAAACACCCTATAACCATGTGACCTTGAGTAAGGTCGCACTCACTCAGCCTCAGTTTTTGCATCTGTAAAATGGAAGTAATAATAGCATCCACTTCACAGGATTGATGTGAAGATCAAATAAAATAGACATTTTTTATATATGCATATATATATATCGTTACAGATTTTTAAGTATTATTGTGATGATGATGATGATGGTACTCTAAGACTAGTCATGAGGAGATGATATAAACCTCCATATTTGGAATGACCTGAGGAGAAGGAAATTTTTAAAATACTCATTCCTGAAAACATTATCAAGGAAAAATGTAACTGACAGGAGAAATAATATGAAATAAAAGATTAAAACAAATTTCCCACTATGCCGTGATAAGAAGAGCAATGATAGAATTATAGAACTTTAAATCTGGATCTTCAATATCATCTAGCCCAACCCCCTCTTCTTACAGAAGAGGAAACTGAGGCCCAGAGAAGAGGGAGTATTTGGCCCAAGGTCACATAGCTAGTAAATAGCAGAACCAAGGTTTGAACTGAAGTTCCTTGACCCCAAATCTCTTCACTCGCTTTTAGGTTCCTTGCCTAAAATTATTGAAATGTATGCCTAGTGCTAATGGCAGGTCGTGTTTTAATTCCGAATGTCACAACTATGTGGAGTAACTGATAAGCCTGGCAGCAAGCACACTAGTAATTGAGTTTGTCTATCTGTACATGTAAGAATAAGTGGAACCAATGCTTGTGTTTTAATCCTGAATCATGTGAATTGACTGTTATGAGGTGCTTTTAGTATATGTCTCCTCTTTTGAGCAAATGACACAGATAACTGCCTGATGTCTTGACTTTGTGCTGTGTTGCTACATCTTGTGTGAGACCTTGATGCACAAATGGATAGATGGAATGCCTAGAGGACAGTTAGAATCTAAGAATAAGAGATGAGATAGAAGAGACGAAGACAGGTTTGATTAGAGCAGAGGGAATAGATTGCAAAAATAGAGGAGAGAAAAGAAACAAAAACGTTGAAATCCTAGTGGAAAGCATATGCTTAAGGGATTCTTTTCTCTAATTTAATAAGAACTAAAAATACTTCAGAACCTGATGAAGCTTAATATTTATATTCCTGCCTGACGGTAAGACAAAATTGTTTCAGAAAAACAATTACTATCTTGTCTTAAAATGTATGTACTCAAAATAAATACACTTTTTTATATAATGACTACCAAATTTGTAACACTGATTTGTAATATAATACATTTACTATGTGACATTTGATGTGAATTATTTGTCATCTAAGTTGCTTGATCAGTGAACAAAACTCATCTCCTTGAACACTTGAACCACCTCCTCTCCTGGATATTATTTCCCTGGGTTTCTATATTGTCTCTTGGTTCTCCTTCTACCTCTCTGAACACTACTTAGTCTCCTTTGCTGGATCTTCAACAATGAATGGCACATCCATTAGCTGTAAGTGTACCCCCAAGGCTCTGACTTTTTCTCTTTATATTTTCTCATTTGTTGATCTCATTAGCTCCCATAGATTCAGTTTGTCATCCTTAAGCAAATAATTCCCATATCCATGTTCAAAAATCATTTCTCATTCTGGATTTTAAGTTTTATCACCTGTTTAGCAAGAGGTGGGTGACTTTCTTCATTTCTGGTCCTCTGGATTTGTGATTTATCACTTCATTAATCAGAGTTCCAAAATCTTTGAAAGTTTTCCTCTATAATGTGTACAATGGGAATGGGAATTTGAAGATCTTCCCTGCTTTGAAAGTAAATTCTGCCCCCAATAGGCTGAATGTAGTCACATAGAGCCTGTGGTGGGAGGAGTTTGCTGAAGGGAAACAGAATGACAGGGAAGCTGGGAGCCAGAGCTAGCAAGGCAGTGGGAGAGAGAGAGGAGCTCAGACAAGGAGATAGAGAGGTTTGTGAGTAAATATTTATCTTGTATTGGTTTGTGGGAAGACTGAAAGATGGCATGGCTCTTTGTGTTGTTATGGCTTGTTAATTTCTTTACTATTCTGATGGAATCAGCTTACTGGTTTTGGGATTCAGTTTTCTGGTGTCTAAATAAATGCTTCAGTTCTGTCCTGTGTATGGAGAATTTGTTATATTTTGTAATCAAACGTCATGCAATATTTATAGTCATGGTCTTTATAGAGATAGTGGGCATTATAAATATTGCACTGGCACTACAAATGTTATCATTATATAAATTGCTTTCTTGATTCCTTTCACTTCACTCTGTATCAATTCATAAAGGCCTTCCCAGTTTCCTCTGAAACTGTTCCTTTCATCATTTCTTATAATGAAATAATATTGTATTCATATACTCCAATTTTATTTTTCCATTTCCCTATAGATGGATACTCTTTATTTTCCATTTTTTACTACCATGAAAAGAGCTGTTATTAATATTTTTTGTACTTTTGGATCATTTTCTTCTTTCTTTGATTTCTTTGGGGGATATGCCTAGTATTAATATAGCTGAGTCAAGGGTATGCATAGTTCTGTAATTATCTGAGGATAGTACCAAATTGCTTTCCAGAATGACCGAACCAATTCATAACTCTGTCATCAGTGTGCTAGTATGCCTGTTTTCTCACAGCCTCTCCAATATTTGTTATTTTCATCTTTTGTCTTCTTTGCCAACCTGATGGGCTTAAGATAGAACCTTAAAGTTGATTTAATTTGTATTTTTCTATTAGTGGTTTAGACTATTTTTTTTAAATATGGTTGTTGATAGATTAAATATTGCCTGTTTATATCATTTGACCATATACCTATTGGAGAATGGCTCACCATCTTATAACTTGAATCAGTTATACACATGCACACACATGCACACATACTTTTATCAGAGAAAATTCTTGCAAAGATGTTTTCCTATTATTTATTTTATGTATATCATTTTTCCTAAAGATTTTATAAGAGATGATAAAGTAGGCATATGGTTCAATGGTTACTGATGTCCTCCTAATCTCCTTTTTGGTAATAACATCTGTGATTTTTTTCTAGTTACTTTACATTATCCTTTTTTTGTAATATCTTGAAAATTGATTCTTCGGTATTTTCAGCCTCACACCACCCTCTAACACTAACTTCTTCTTTATCTGCTGTTGTCCAAATGATCTTCCCATCTTCACCTTCTTTAGTACTGTTTGTATTATGTGCCTCTGGAATATCAAAAACTGAGTTGTTAAAATCCAGAGGTGATAGTTGATATCAGTTGAAGGTGATATACTGCCATATCTGAATAAAAAGTAACTTGCTATAAAAATGTTAACAGATCTGTTCCATTTCTTATCTTTTTGTTGTCCTCCCTCTGATTTAATTCATAAATGAATTCATATGATCTGGCTTAGTTGGATCTCAAACCAAGGTTCCTTCAGATTTCATGTCTTCTGTACTGTTCTTCACTGTTTTGTAAGATGGTATTACCTATAATCCTCCACCATCCTCCTCTTTAACATTTTACAACAGAATTTATCTTCAGAGTCAATGCTTTCTTTGACTGTTCAGTCTTTCTTCTTGGCAAAGAGATTTCAATTGGTGTCTAAAGCTCTTTTGGAAACCTTGTTGTAGCAGTTACTCTTAATTGGTTAAATGTCTGTTAGACATATGATAGTGTTTGTTCATATATTTTCCTTTATCCATTTTGCTTTTTTTAAGGCTTTTGTGGTTTGTTTTAGCAGGTCAAGTTACAGCTATTATAATTGTTTACAGGGTCATCGCCTAATCTTCATCCTTTCTTCTAATTTATTGTTTGCCTTAAATTTTATCATAGCTAGTCAGTATTCTAACTACTCACAGCTGATTATTGGTGGATATTATTGTTTAATGTGACGTTATAGTAATAGCATAATCTATATAAAATACTACTATAGTATATATATATATGTATATATATCAGGGCTTATATAGCCTTCTCCTGGCTCAGAGAATGTAACAACCTTATTGACTCACTGGCCAATCAAGAAGTATCTACTGAAAAACAAGCCTCCCACCCCAGGCTTCAGGTGCACATTAGCCTAGGGGCAGGGAAGATCTTCAAAATTTACATTCTTATTACATTCGGCCCCAAGATCTTTCATGCCCATAGCATAGACAATTTACTTTTGAATCAGCACCAAACATTTCCCAGGTCACATTTTCAAAGTACAGAACCAAAGTTACCAAAGTGACTACTGGCCCTTAAACAAACACAAAGTACATAGCATTATCATCTCAATTCAAAACAAGAGTTCAAATACAGTTCTCTGGGGGAGGGGGGAGGGGTATCCTTCCCCTCACACAGCTCCAGCCCCTGCCTCCAAGCACAGAGAGGGGGCTGGGCAACAAAACCAATGAGGTGGGGTCCCTGGGGATCCAAGGCACTTCATCCCACCCACCATAGTCACAAGTCCATCCTCCCTGGGTCCCAAACTGTGGGATGCAGCCAGGAAACACACTCAGTGCCCCTACTTTGCTGCTCAGTTCTTATCTTTTCCTGTGGCTGAATTCCGAGCTCCTGGGTTCCTTCTCCTCTCGCAGGCAGCAGCCGCTCCTGGCTTCTGCCCAGGTCCCGATGCAGGCAGCTCACCATTCCCGCTCTCAGCTCAGCGAAGTCCGCATGCAGGCCATTCTTCTCTCCTGCTCCACAGCTCCACAGAATCACAGCTACCACAACTGGGAAACAAACAATTATCCCAGCCCCCATACTTTCCTTTTACTCTGCAGATCCTGCTCACAGCGCCATTTTGTAGCAGCAAGCACCCCAGCGTTCCCAGGGTGGCTGCTAGCAACAGGTTCTTGGATCTGCTTTGTTAAAGGAAAGCAACTCAAAATGGGTTAACAAGCTTACTTTAATCAGTCAGACATATATCGTTTACCTTGTTCAGGAGAAAAGGTCAGCACCCTGAACCTCAAAGTATACAGGCATAATTATCAAGACAGAAACATCAAGTAGACCGATTTCCAAACTGTCCAACCATTACATCCATACCCAGTCAACATCTGGGTTTCCACATTCTGGGTTTTTCAAAGCCGGGGGACTCTCAACAACGGTTTCCCAGAATTCAGATCAAATCACAGAATACTTCTCAAAGTGAGTCCCAAAACAAAGCTACACATCAGGGCTTATATAGCCTTCTCCTGGCTCAGATAATGTAACAACCTTATTGACTCACTGGCCAATCAAGAAGTATCTACTGAAAAACAAGCCTCCCACCCCAGGCTTCAGGTGCACATTAGCCTAGGGGCAGGGAAGATCTTCAAAATTTACATTCTTATTACAATAAGTACCTTATTTGTAGGGTTTCATGCAAGTTTTTATATGAGAACAATGCACAGTATTATAAAATGTTAGAGTTGAAGGGACCTTCAAGATCATCCAAGGCCATCATTTACAGGTCAAGGAAACTGAGGCTCATTAAGGTGAATCAATCAGTAAGTATTTATTAAATGCTTATTATGAATGCTGAAGATACAAAACCAAAAATGGGACAATTCCTACCCTCAAGGAACTTAAATTTAATTGAGAGAAATGACATGTATTCCATGTTAGTAACCTGTGCACAGTGAATACAAAGTAATTGAAGGGATGTACTAGCATCTGGAGGGAGCTAGTTAATTATAAGATGCAGAGGTGAAGAGAAATGAGTGTCTACAGTCATGAGAGATGGGAGTTTCATATACAAGGAAGAACAAGTTGGGCAGTTTGTCTGGACTATAGAGTAAGAGAAGAAGCCTAGAATAAATGTGTAATAAGCCTGGAAAATGAGATTGAAGCCAGATTGTGAGAGACTTTAAATGCCTAGAAGGTATTTTTATTTTATGCTAGGGGCAAGGGGGACCCCAACAGAGCTTTTTGAGCAGGGGAATGATGTACAGAAACCTGGACTTTAGGACTATCATTCTGACAGCTGTGTAGAAGGTGGATCAGAGAAGGGAGATGTTTGAAGCAAGAATACTAATTAAGAGAAACTGCAGGAACTTCTGCCCTCAGCAGGGTCTGTGCCTCCTTGGCTCCAAAGCTAAAGTCAGGTCCAGCAGGCTCATTCAGTCTTGGCACCCTGTTGGCCAATCCAAAGGAGATGTCAAAGGTTACATCCTTACCTTAAAGAAATAAGAAAAAAAAAATTTTTAAATAAAGGGAGGAAAAAATGCATTCTAAAACATTACTTTAAAATTTTCTGAATACTGAAATAACTGACTGGTTTTCCATACTCTTCCATTCAGATAAAATTGTACCTCCAACTGTTAATATTCAGTTATATAGGGGAAAAAAATAATTCTACCAATTATTTGAGCCTACCACTTATTAATATTTTTCCCAGAATATGTACTTCTTGGTGCCATAGAACAAATCAATGGACTCCTCCAGTGGCATGGCATAGTTGGATACATGTCTGAACCTGGAGATAAGAGATGTAGGTTCGAATCCCATTGATAGAAGCTCTATAGGCAAGTCACTTAACCTCTGAATCTCACTTTCTTCTTCTGTAATAAAAAAGTTAAAAAATAATATATGCACTACCTGCCTCAAAGGACTGCTATTAGGAAAACATTTTACAAATCCTAAAATGCCAGACAAATTATTAATAGTAATATTATTCTATATTATATGTAATAACTATAATTGTATAATATGCAAACATATATAATTATTATAATATATAATATTACATATTATATGTGTATATGTAATGTATATATGAAAGAGAGCTGCTTTGTTTCTTGATACTGATTAACTACATTCTAGTTATCAATCCACAAACATTGATTAAACACCTGCTTGTGTGTCAAGCACTGGGGATACAAAGACAAAAAGCCAGGTAGTTCTTGCCCTCAAGGAGTTTATATTCTGTTGGGGCTAGGGGTGGGGGAGGAAATACAACACCTTCACAGACAAGTAAATGCAAAGTATATACAAAATTAACACAATGTCTTTTCAGAAGAGACAGAAGACTTAACCACTGGGAAAAATAGGGAAGTCTTCTTGAAAGAGGTGATAGAGTTCATTATTAAATACAACCAATCAATAAAAATTTGGCTTTAAAAAGAAAGAATAGGAAAGAGATGATACTCTAGCTAATCCTTGAAGGGAATTAGCTAAGGGTTCCAAGGTTCCGAGGTGAGAAAGGAGAGCCTTCCATGCATGGAGAACAACCAGTACAGAGGTACCAATGGATGTATGAGATGGATTTTTGTTTATAGGGAACAGCAAGCTCGCCAATTTGGCTAGAATGTAGAGTTCATGAAAAGGATTCATATGAATTGGACCTAGAAAGATAGGTTCAAGCCAGATTGTAAAGGCCTCCAAAAACCAAACAGAAGAGTTTGTATTTTATCCTAGAGGCAATAGGGAGCCATCAAATCCATCAGTCAGCAGATATTTATTTAGTATTTCTCATTTTAATGGTCTCCTCTGTGGGAGCTGTTCACAGTGCTGAAAAAAGTATAGTAAATTTATTCTAATATTGACCATCATATGCATATTGAGATGGTTTAAGGTACTAGGTTCCCAAAGAATGATCTGAGTGAGTTTGTGAGACAGAGGATGATAGTCTTGCCTGGAACAGGCAGGGTGTAACAAAAAATAAGGTTAGGTAGGGAGTTTAGCCTTGATAGATCAGACCTAGTTTAGAAACATTGGTCTGTATAATGGAGTTGGTGCTCCAGTGAAACTAGAAAAAATTGAAAGTCTGAAAAGGTTAAAAGAGAGAGACTTGAGAAAGAAAGGGAAAAACTTTGGGATACAAAATAGACATTCTCCACCATAGAAAGAGTAGGAAGTGTGAATACCTTAATGAAATATGAAAAGGCCAGGAAAACCACGAATGTTCTTCAAGACTTGTAATTCATTCACACCTTTGTTCCTAATCACTCATCTACTGAAGTTTCCCTAAGGAGCAAGGGAAGTGAAAAATGAATGAACTGAAATTAATCACCCTAAGGAAACGCAGAGTGGCTTAAGGAGAGAAGGGATTTTTGAGTCAGAAAAAGAACAAGCCATCTCTCATTTTAGTAGTCCTAAGGCTCTGAGGGAGTCAAAGGGAAGAACCTTCTGGTAATCCTAGGCTAAGAATGTTTGCCCAAGCTGAAAAAATTCAATAACGCTGCAGCTGAAGAGAGCACAAAATCTCCCCAGCCCAGCCAATAGCTGGAGCTAGAAAAAAGACTACAGCTGACCACAAAAGAGGCCTAGGAGACTAGGAAATGGACTATGTCCAACAGAGATGCCACACTCAGATGACACCAGTACATCCACCAAGTGACTTGTTTGTTTCAGTCCAGCAGCAACAGAGCCTGGTAAGAAGAGTGTCGTGCTTGACCCAGACCAGCAGCAGATTGGCCCATAGTTTGTACTGACTGCCAGTCTTTTGAAGAGCCAGGCCAGCTGAACATCAAAATAGCAAGTTCATGTGAACCCTCTGAAGAGAAAATTAACATCCAAGCCTTTGGTTCTGGAGGTGTTAGTTGCCTTAGCCATGTGTGTTCCCTCCATATGTGCCTGCTATTAGACTAGAAGTCTGTACCAACTTTCCTCCCTCCTGGAGTCCAGGTCTGTTTGTGAGAGTATGCCCCTGATGTTTGAGGGGAATGCATTGTAACTATCTACCATTTTGGAAAATGCCTTTGCTTAGAAAACTGAATCTTCTGGCTGATTTAAGGGAAAGTACAGGAGAATAACTACCCATAGATTTATCTCTAGAGTCCTGGGAGTGGTAACAGGCACTGCTCTGGGGGACTTAACTTGCTAGTGATGGTATAAGTGGGTTGAATGAGCCCTGAGGAGGCAGTACACAAGTTTTTGAATAGATGAGTGACATATTTCAGTCAGTCAATCAAAAACCATTTATTAAGTACCTCTTGTACATCAGGCACTGTGCTAAGCACTATTCAACACAACTCTCCAAGAATTTAAGTCCAGGCATTGTGCTAAGCATTAAGAATTCAGAACCAAAAATGAAACAGTACCTATCCTCAAGGAGTTTATTCCCACAAGAGAAAAGCAACATTTGCACGGATAGGTCTATATAAGTAGAGTAACTGGGGGGAAGAGCTCTAAGAACTGGGGGGAACTAGGAAAAGTATTATGCAGTTGATGACATTTGTTCTG
This sequence comes from Petaurus breviceps papuanus, assembly GCF_028583685.1. Taxonomy (NCBI): domain Eukaryota; kingdom Metazoa; phylum Chordata; class Mammalia; order Diprotodontia; family Petauridae; genus Petaurus; species Petaurus breviceps. The sequence continues at coordinate 4,402,565 of NW_027187335.1, read as the reverse complement.
AATCTTGAAGGAAGCTAGTTATTCCAAGAGAAAGAGGTCAAAAATGGAGAACTCTCTAGATATGTGACCCTGCATAAAGACAGGGACGTAGAAGACGAAATGTCATATACAGAGATAAAAGACAGGACAGTTTGACTATAACATAGAGCGCATAGTGAAAACTAATGTGAAGGAGATTAAATCAGTGTCTGTGGAGGACTGGATTTATAGGAGTTAGAAGAATGGATTGGAACCAGGAATGACCAGATAGATGCATGTAAGTGTTATTATACTCATTTTACAGATGAGGAAAGTGAGACAGACAGGTTACATGGCTTGCTTGTGACCGCACAGTTAATAAGTAAAAGACTGGGATTTAAACCTAAATATTCCAACTATAAATACTGCTTACTTTCACAGTCACAAAATTTAAGAAGTGGAAGGAAACTCATCTGCTTTCTGGGTGCAACACGTACGCAGAAAGAACCACCCCCCAACACACATACTCCTAAGCCCATATTCAACAAGTGGTCATCCAGCCTCTTTTTGAACAACTGGGAGTGGGGGAAAATTATCACCTTTAGAAGAAAGATGTTCCACTTTTGTCCAGCTCTCATCATACAGAATTTTTTCTGACATCGAAACTAAATTAGACTCTCCTGCTGTCTTCCACATCGTTCCTGGTTCTTCCCTCATTGGCCATACAAAACAAATTGGATTTTTTACTCTTCTCCATGATACTCCTTCAAATACTTTAAGTCAGCTATCTTGTTTTCCCCCATTACTCCCCAACAAAAATCCTCTTCTCCAGGTTAAACTTGTCTAATTCCTTGAGCCAGTCCTCATTTGTCATGGATCCAAGGCCTTTCACCATCCTGGCTGCCATCCTTTAGATACTCTCCAGCTTATCGGTATCCTTCTTAAACCATAGCACCCAGAAATGAACATAGTACTCCAGAAGAGACCTGACAAGTATAGTGGGACTATTATCTCCCTGTTCCTAGAAGCTGTGTCCTTTTTTTTGAGTGGGGGAGTTTGGAGGACAACTGGGGTTAAGTGACTTGCCCAAGGTCACATGGCTAGTTTTTGTGTTAAGTGTCTGAGGTCGAATTTGAACTCAGGCCCTCCTGACTCCAGGGCCGGTGCTCTATTTACTGCACCACCTAGCCACCCCAAGTGTGTCCTTCTTAATGGAGCCCAGGATCCCATTAACTTTTTTGGCTGTCATCTCATACTATTGATTCATTGAGGGTGATCCATTGAAACCCACAGATCATTTTCAGAATAACTGCTATCTCTCTATGCCTCTCCCATCTTATACTTGTGAAAATCACTTTTGGTACCCAAATAAAGCCTTTCTTTATATCTATCCCTATTGAATTTCATCTTCTTAGATTCCCCTTAATGCTGTAGCTCGCCAAGATCCTTTTGGGTCTTTACTCTGACATCCATTTTGTTAGTTATCTCTCCCAGCTTTGCATCATCTACAAATCTGAATAACATACCACATATACCTTTACCTGTTCTATTTCTAAAAATGCTCAACAACACAGGACCAATTTCTATAGATTAGCATTCGTCAGATAGTTTAGCTTTAAATGTGTCTTTCTGGCGCATTTCACCAGACACCTTAAAGTTGCTTTTGGTTAGGTTCATCCATCTTCCTATTGCAAAAATACATTGATATTTATTATCTGTGTGCCAGTAGACATAGTCAATAAGCCCCCTGCTATTAACCAAATGAAGTCCTGCTTATCGGTAGTCACCCCATAGCACCTCTTAAAATTAAATAGGGAAAGAAACCTGGGGTGGGAGGGTGGGAAGGTGGGCAGGGTGAAGAATGCAGTTCTTTCTTCCATTTCCATATTGTTCATTTTCACAGAAGTGGCTTCAGGTGCATAAACAAACATTCCCTCAGCAGTTACTTGTTAGTATAATAAAGTCATCAGAGTTTTTAAGAAATATTGTGTTCTCATGATGAAAAATGAATGGAATGCTCCTTCATCTTGCTAATGCACTCTGAAAGGACATACCCACTCATGGGAAAATAATTCAGATATCTAAGTGCATGCTTGTGCTGCTCAGCTTTTCAACAAGACCCTTATTTCCTTCAGAAGAACTCTCCTCCCGGGGTACACATTGGAGAGCAATTACTACTTATAGTGCCATAAATCCATGCCCACACAGAAGGAGCTAATTTTTTAAAGATAGAATGAAACTTTTTTTTTGAAAGGGGGTGATCTGGACTTGTGATTTCATTAGTCTTAAGAAACTTATAGTACAGAAAATCCAGCTACCTATGCAGAAATAGAACTATTCCTGCTATGTAACACTTATTTTGGAACTATCTGTTTTGTTGAGTTTTTTAAATCCAATATATTTCTTAGTATAATATATGTAAAAGGAAATCAGGTCTTCAGTCATCTGTAATGGTGAGAAGTTTGCCTCAATTTTCTACTTTACTTGGTACAGTTAAGCCCACCAACTAATATCAGCCCCTTTGAAAGGTTGCAGCCAATATGCACAGTTACCACATAAAGGAAACAGGAGCCACCTGGTACACTGAGCCAGTCAAATGGGCAGTAAAACCATCTGCCCTGGATAGCAACTTGGCATTGGTTCCAGGCTTCTTGGCTTGCCTTGACATTCACAATTGGAGGCCATATAGTGGCAGGAACATTGGGTGTGTGGAGACCTGAGTCCAATATTTGGCTCTGTTACTAGTTACATGGCTTTAGGCAAGTTGCTTATCTATAAAATGAATGAATTGGGTTAGATAATCTCTAAATCTCTCTCAATTCTGACATTCTATGAGTCTATGAACCTGTAATCCAGTTTCCCCTTCCCCAAATGATTACCTTTCCCCCTGAAGTGATGACTTCTTCCTTTTTTGCTCTGTCTCCCTGGCTAGGTTTTCTGCTTTGACCAAGGCTTTCAGTATCCTATAAGTATAGTATTCCAGAATAGTCATAGATGTGTAAATTTGTTTTTAATCCCTGTAATTACCCAAGTCTCAGAAGTGAAAGGTGGCAACAATGAAAGATTTTCCATTTTTATTGTCAGCTCCCTCCAGAGAAGCAATTATATAGATCAGTGTTTCTTAAAGTGTGGTCCAAGGACCTCTGGGTATCCCCAAGACCCTTTCAGGAGGTCAGCAAGGTCAAAATTATTTTCATACTAGTGCTAATATATTTTAATTCCTAATGTGGTGAATATTGGTAAATATAACCCACATAAACAAAAGCACTTTGGGGGTTCCTGAATAATTTTTAAGAGTATAATGTGGTCCTGAGACCAAAATATTTGAGAATTGCTGATATAGATAATTAAAGCCCTGTATAAATTGTAGTTCCTCCTCCTAGCTCCTACTAATTTGCCAAAGGGTTTCAGTCTGACAGTGAAGTGAAACACCCAGGCTGATAAAAATCATGGATCCTTGAAATATTGAAATGTTTATGCAGCCTTTATGAAAGTCTGACTTGCAAAGAGAATATATGACCATTTAGAAATCAAATGCTTTTTTTTTTCAGAAACTTTCCTCAGAAGTGATTTTTTTATCTTTTTTTTTAATGCAGCATTATTTGGTTATCTATTGGTTCACCATCATCTCACAGCATAATAGACTTCTCTTTCAGAAGGAAATTAGGCATTAGTTCCTTTTAAATTGGTGCTGCAGTTCAGACCTACAAATTAACATGTACAATTCTAAATCTAACTTTATATATATCTACTTTATGTGCAAGCCTTAAAATGATCTTGGCTCCTTTTATAAGAAAATTATTCTAGTTACTGGTGCTGAAACTGAGAACTTGGGCCATTTTATTTCTTTTTTTTTTCTTTCAAAAGGCAAGCAGTATTAGGAAACACATAATTTTTAAAACTATCATTTGGAGGTCTAAAATGTTGCCAAAAAAGAGATAGGAAAATATAGAGTTAAACAGCCTGGGATAGAGGCAAAAATACCAGGCTGAGAGTCTGAAAACTTAGGAGCTAGACCTGGCTTAACCTATATTCATTTCATCCTATTTTTTTAGGCCAAAGTGTCTTTAGCTTTAAAACAATAGTTGTCAGAATATTTATAATACAGAATGTGACAGCAAAAAAAGAAATTATAAATGAGCTGGATACTCATTAATTGGGGAGTGGTTGAAAAAATTGTTGTAATGAGTATAATGGAATGAGATTGAGAAAAGAAATTACAGCTATAAGAATTTCAAGAAATATGGGAAGGTTTAAATGAACTGATAGCAAAGTAAACAGAACCAGGAAGACAATATGCACCACTACAATCATATAAATGAACACAATTCAGACTGATTGATCAATTTGAGAACCAGATATCAGATGATGGAACAAATGTCCCTTTTCTTGGTAGAGAAAAATTGTAGATACAAAATATTGTATATGTTGTGCAGACATTATTGTTTTATTGATGAGTTTTCCTTAAATCTTTTTCTTTGTTAAAAAGGGAGAGCTCAGTAAGAAAATGGAGGAAGTATATTGGAAAATGGCTATGGTACAAGAGACAAGTGTCAGTAAAATTTTTAAAAATAATATAAAATGAGGGGCTCAGACCAGATGATCCCTAAGGTTTCTTCCAACTCAAAAACATTTATGAGTTTATGATACATATTCATCACTAGAGCAAGAATCACAGCATAATGTTATGATCCCAGGGCCCATGATTTATCTACATTGTTGATCTACTAGTGCTCTCTGCAGTGACCTACACACAAAAAGCATTTAATAAATGGTTGCTAAATTTAATGGATGAATTAACGAATAAGTGAATAAAGCATTTATTAAAGCTTATTGTGCGTCAGGAGCTGTATTTAAAAAGAAACCAGTGCCTACCCTCAAAAGAGCTTACATTCTAATTGAAGACAACACATAGAGAACTGAAGAATCTTTATTCCAGCCAAACTCAACTTCTAACTGTCCTTCATCTGTGACCCATATTCTCCTGTTTTCTTGGCATTTCTTTTGTTGTTCCCTTTGCCTTAATTGCACAAACACACTCCTTGAAATTCTATCTATCCTTTAAAGTTGTTCTCAGATGTTATCTCTTCCTTGAAGCTTTACCCACTTACCTTTGACTTTCCCTTCTTGGACTTCAAATTATACTTGGTTTTGCAGCTCTGATATATTTTAAAATGCATTCCTTTATATTGTAGTTATTTAAGTATGTCCCATTCCTCTACAGGACTTTAAGCTCCCTGAGCGTAGCACTTTGTCTTGTTAAAACCCTGTCTCTCCCTATACCCAAGCTCTGTGCTTTGTAAACAATAGATACTTAATAAAGGGAGGGAGAAGTAGAAAAAGAAAGTCAAAGGAGGAAGAGAGTGACTATGATTGCTACCAAATAAAACATTCCTTCCTCTCCATGGGAGGGGTGAGACATGGACTTTTTCAGCTACAAGTCAGGTGGAAAGATCCCTTGTTCCTTAGAGAACCGTGGTAAAACAGATGTCAGTGCCTCTTCTTTAATGTCATTTCCACTGATAGAATCATATCAGGTTGAAGAATAGTGATAAACTAGGTTGAATAGATTCATTGGGACCAGATTATAAAAAACATTGAAAGCCAAATATGGAAGTTGTTGAAAGCCATTGAGGGAGAGGGGGAGTTACTGAACCAGGAAGGCAAAATAATTAAATAATTGTTTTGAGATCAGTCTGGGGTCAGTGTCCCAAATAGATTGGAATGGGGGATCCTGGAGTCAAGAGAGGTCAGCTAAAAGATTGTTGCAGTAATCCAGGCACAAAGTGATTACTGGCAGAGATGGTAACAGGAGCTTGGAGAGGAAGAAAGACCAAAGACATTTTAAGGGAAAATGTCATAGAGCTATGTACTAAGTAGAGAGATCAATGTCCTTGGAACAAAGACTGGCAATTGATTATTGATATCTGGCAAACAAGAATAGACTGGGTCCAAGAATGACAGCAAGATATAGATAAGACATAATTCTGTATAGACAGGATGGGCATGGTGTTAAGACATAAGAGCTTACACATTAAGTATAGACAATCCAGCAAAACTAGACAAGGAACAGAATACAAGGAACGATACTGGTATGGAGACAGGTGATCCCAGAGGAAGGCTCAAGCAGAAGCAGATAGTAGTACCCTGGACAGCTCAGTATCCTACTTCATAGAACCATTGCATCACTATTGACAGAGATGGTTCTCACTTTCTTTGGGTTCTTATCCCTGACACAGCACTGCTATCTGATTGATTGGGACCCAGCTCCATCCTGTGGCCCCTGGATAAACCACTCTAGAGTTTGGTTGTCTTTTACTGGGTTATTACACATTTGGAAAAGGGAATCTTAGTCTTCTGCTCAAGACCCTTCATTACCTATGCTAGGGCCATATCATCTAACCAAACAAATTTTCCCCACATTGTTTGTTTTATGATCATTAAAATTTCCTTGGATTCATTTGGGCACTGGGAGGAAAAACAGTCTGATGTAGGTTTTTCTTTGGGTTCTTTTTCTTATTCTTCATTGGCATTCTGGTCCCTCAAATTCCCTCTCTCATCTGAGGTTGAAACCAAACTCTGAAAAAGTTGGTGAAAGAGTCCTGGTGAAGAGGGTTTGGTGATGATTTGGATAGAGAAAGAAGTTGAGTCAAAGTTGATGCCAAAATTTCAAGCCTGAGTGATTAGAGTAACAGTACTAAGAAGGGCTGTTCTTGGGATATGAAGGGAGATGATGAGTTCAGTTTGGGATATCTTGAATTTATAGTAAAAATGAGTCATAATTACCATAGAGATGATTGTTTAAAAACTAATTCAATGGGTTAGCTTCTCAAATGAGAAAGTATAAAATAAATTTCTACAAACATTTCCCAATGGAGAATATTCCCAGTGTCTATATTCATCCAAACAGCTTTAAAGCGTATGTTAAAAGGAAAAGGGAAAAGAGAGGCAATGTGTATTCAAGGAGAAGGATATGATAATTCATATACATATATATGTATATGTTTCAGTGTAATCTAAATTTTCATTTTACTCTAAATCAGAGGTTGGCGAACTTTGACTCACACCATGGTTTGCTGGCCCCTACCAAATTATCATTAAATAATGAGAAACATTACAAGTTTTATATATATTTTTAATATGTGTATGTATACATATATGTATATATGTGTATATAAAAACATTTGACATACACAGATTCCCATGTATGAGGAATGAAATGGGCCCTAAAAATATTACTGCATTTTATTTTAAGGTTGTAATAATAATAATAGCCAGCATTTATGTAGTACTTTTAAGTTTTACAAAATTCTTTACATGTGTTACCTCATTTAATCTTCACAAAAACCCTGTGAAGTAGGTGCTATTATTATCCCCATTTTAGAAATGATGAAACTGAGGCGGAGAAAAGTAAGTGTCTGAAGTAAGAAGATTTCCTCACTCTCAATCCAATGCTAGCCACGATCCACACCCACCCCACTCCACCCCCCCTTCCCCAGTTACCTTCTCCGGTGCCTCATCCCTGGCATAGAGTTGACCCTAGGTCCTTGAAGACTTGGTTGGCAGAGTGCAAGTTCTCTCAGGTAGGTCTTATCAAGTTGAAAGATCTAATAACCAATTATATGTCTTTTGTCTGAGTACCAACCTAAAATCAGAAACCTAAATCCCAAAATGAAGAATTTTTCAGCTATAGACATCCTTGAAAGGCCTTCTATGAACTAATAGCAGTTATAATATGCATCAGTACTCACATGGATGAAGTAATACATCCTCAAGGTATTGAAATTGGGCATTGAATGAATGATGAATGAATACAAAAGGAATTTATTAAACACATTTTGCTAGGTATTCTACTAAGCTCTTACAATTAAGACAGTCCCAGACTTCAAGGAGCTTACATTCCATTGGAGGAAAATGACACATTAAGGGTAGCTAGAAAACAAAGAGGAGGCATGGATACACATGTAGCAGCCCAAAGTGGAGGTTTGGTTTTGGATAAGATAAGATGATTACTTTCCTTTCAGGATCTAAGGTCTAAGGGGCAGACTCAACCTCTGGTGAGAATGCAATGAAGAGAATGGCCCAAGTAAAGAAAGGCAGCTTGTGTTTTGTGTTCCTGAACTATCATTAAGAGATTAATTGATGTCAGTTTATGATGTCATTTATTATTGATGTCATTTACAGAGAGAAACAATTTGTACTTGGAAAATTAAATTATAGCAATAGAATTGTATTAAAAAGAATGGATTCCCTAACCTTTTAAGTAAAAAAAAAAGTTTCAAGACAGGAGATTTATCTTTCAACAGCTATGCTTTTTAAACCTAGGGCTATTATTTCCATCAATGTATGGAAACTCCACCATGTTAGCTCATCTGAGACTCATAGTTTAGAGAGTTGCCTGGGGCACTAGGACATTTGGCAACTTGACTATAGTCACAAACCCAATCTATGTCAGAAGCAGGTCATAAACCCCAGGCTCTCCAACTTCAAGGCCTGCTGTTTATCCATTATGCCATGCTGTCTTCAGCTAAAAATATGACCAAATAAATAGGAAGGTGTTTATTTATCACTATAGCTAATGACTAAAAGAACTCTTTACTTAAATAAGAACAAATATTCATAACGTTATGTCTTTATAATGGATCCACTGTGAGCATTGAATATTCTGTGTCACTATCTTTGGTGTAAAATAATCAGAGTAGAATTTTGACTTTGATACACATTTCACTTCTGTCTTTATGTTCAAATGGACTTTTTCCATTCTTTTTAGTAAGATAACCATTGATATAAGAAGTTAGGAATACAGATGAGAATGTAATTAGCTGAGCACAAAAAAGCCCCTTAGTGTCTGTATATATATATATATATATATATAACATTGCTTCAGAAAGGCTGGGAAGTCCTTCAGACCTTTATTTTTTATGTGATATTGACCCATAGCCCCAGTATTGTGGAACATTTTTCGGGTAAAGGCAGGTTTCTGTATAGAATTATCAGATTCTTCTCTGCTGGTGAAGTACTTGCCAGTAATGACTAAAGTGGTCTGTGACAAAGACTTGTAAATGTGTGAAAAGGCAGTAACAAATCTGCTTGATCTGTAGAGAGGTAGCAATATGGCTTGTGATGTCTGTCTGAGCCTTTACTGGAAAAAAGAAAAACTAAAAGGAAATATGCATAATGTCATTTAGGAGGCCTTTGAAAAAAACATGGGTTTATTCATGCTGACTTCAAATGGAATTTTCTCAAAAGCTCATTTTCTACTTTTGAGAAGTTAATTAGGTTAAAAAAAATGGGAAAAAAATCAGCCAATATTTTATGTGGTCTTAAGTTCAGAATTTCTGTTCTGGGGTACATCCTGTCCACATTATTATTGAAAAAGAAATTGGAGATTTGTTTTAAAAGACCACCTTTCATTAATCATCAATTGAACATCATTTGCTGCTAGCAGCTTCGGAAAAATGGTTAGTGCTGAGAGGAAGTGGATAGTGTCAAGTTTTATTCATTAAACGGGTTGCTTTCGTAGACTCTTGCAGGTTGGGTGGAGGAGTTCTTCTCTAACGCGGGACTCTACCTGCTGTTCCATTGCACTGAGGCATGCTTTAGAGCCCCAGAAGGAATTTTCAGTTGTCAAAAAATTGTGTGTGATCTCCTGCCAGCTTGGTGTATACATGTCAGATGGCCTTGAGAGGTTACACGAAAGAATGGGAAAAGAATGATCATAGAAACACAAAATTTTTTTTTAGCAGCTTCCTATCACCTCTAGGTTTAAAATACAAAATAATCAACCAGCCATTCAAACTGCTCTACAGTCTGATGCCTACCTATGCTTCTTGTACCTTTTAATCAATTCAAATTGACCCACAAGCAATCCTCCCTACTCAAATCAGTTGGCATTTATTAAGTCCCTACTATGTGTGAAGGAGAACTCAACTAGGTGCTGGTGCGAGCAAGAAGGAAACAAGTAAAAAACTTGTGGAACAGTCCTTCCTCTCCTTCTGTCAGGGGAAGTGATGCCCCTTATCTCACCTCTGTTCCTTTTACATGTCATACTCCTTCCACACCTCTGACTCATAAATTCCATAGCTTACTTCAAAGCATAGCTCCGGTGTCACATGTTTCCTGAGGCCTTTCCTGTTCTCTTTAGTTGCTAACACAGTCTCACTCTTTCAAAAAGTAATGATAATGGGGGCAGAGCCAAGATGGCAGTGTAGAAGCAGGAAAACTCTGTGAGCTCCTCCCCTAACCACTTCAAACACCTATAAAATATGGCTCTAAACAAATTTTAGAGATACAGAACCCACAAAGTGCCAGAGAGAAACAAATCTCCCACTGAAGGCAGCCTGGCAAGCCTAAGAGGAAGGGTCCATCGCAGCGTGCTGGGAGCTGAACCCAGCACCAGCTGAGCCCATGGATTTAGCCCCAGGGCAGCCCTGACCAGCAGCGGCTAGAGCAGACTTTGGGAGAGTGGATCGCCAGCAGCTGTGGCAGTTTCCAGAATTGTTAACCCATAAATGCCAAAGACAAAGTAAAAGGTCAGTGTAGAACACTGTTGGAACTGGGGAGGAGGGCTCAATCTGGCCTCTGCCCCCTGGGGCAAGAAGTAGCAGAGGTGCAGTGGCCCTGCAGCCACGTGTCAGAGCTCCTGGCCTGCAGATTGTAGGGGGACCAAGCAACGATTCAGAGGGTAATCACTCTTGCTTTAACCTACTTGGATCTGGATCGCTGTCTTGGGTGGAGGTCCTGGGGTGTGTGACCAGTGAACCAGAGCTTGTGGGGGCTGTAGAGATGGTGCCCTCCTAATAGCTCCAGCAGCTGCAAAAACCCCAGTGATTTGAGACAAAGCTCTCTTCTCTGGTAGCAGAGTTCTACTGTGGCAAAAAGCCCAAAAGTCAAGTAATTGAGTGGCAACATGAGCAAGCAAAGGAAGCAAAGCAAGCACAGCAATCCAACTTTGGATTCCTTTTTTTGGGGACAAAAAGGATCAATGTGTGGAAGGGGAGGAAGACAATGAAGTCAGAACTCCTGTATCAAAAGTTTCCAAGAAAAATATGAACTGGTTACAGGCCATGGAGGAGCTCAAGAAGGATTTTGAAAATCAAGTAAGAGAAGTGGAGGAAAAATTGGGAAGAGAAATGAGAATGATGCAAGAAAACTATAAAATGAGAGTCAACAACCTGACTGAAGAAAATAACACCTTAAAAAGTAGATTAACTCAAATGGCAAAAGAGGCCCAAAAAGCCAATGAGGAGAAAAATGCCTTAAAAAGCTGAATTTGCCAGATGGAAAAAGAATTTCAAAAGCTCACTGAAGACAATCATTCCTTCAGAATTAGATTGGAGCAAATGGAAGCTAATGACTTTATGAGAAATCAAGATACTATTAAACAAAATTGCCCATTCCACAGAAGTTCTGAAATCTTTTGTTTCATCATGTAAATAATTTCCAGGCCTCTTGTTTTATAATAAATGGATATCTTGTGTCTCTAAAATCCAATTTCTCTGCATCAGTATGAACATTTCCAAATAAAAAATGGAAAAAAAAAGATACTATTAAACAGATCCAAACAAATGAAAAAAATAGAAGCCAGTGTGAAATGTCTCATTGGAAAAACCACTGACCTGGAAAATAGGTCCAGAAGAGATAATTTAAAAATTATTGGACTACCTGAAGGCCATGATTAAAAAAAAAAAAGAACCTAAAAATCATCCTTCAATAAATTCTCAAGGAAAGTTGCCCTGATATTTTAGAACCAGAGGGCAAAATAGAAATTGAAAGAATTCACCGATCACCTCTTGAAAAAGATCCCAAAAAGAAAACTCCTAGGAATATTATAGCCAGGTTCCAGAGCTCCCAGTTCAAGATCAAAATATTACAGGCAGCCAAGAAGAAACAATTTGAATACTATGGAAACACAATTAGGACAACACAAGATCTAGCAGCTTCTACATTAAAGGGTTGAAGGGCTTGGAATATGATATTCCAGAAGGCAAAGGAGCTAAGATTAAAACCAAGAATCACCTACCCAGCAAAACTGAGTATCATGTTTCAGGGGAAAATATGGTCATTCAATGAAACAGAGGACTTTCAAGCATTCTTGATGAAAAAAAAAACAGTTGAATAGAAAATTTGACATTCAAATACAAGAAGCATGAGAAGGTAAACAGGGAAAAGAAAGCATAAGGAACTTATCAAAGTTGAACTATTTACATTCCTACATAGAAAAATTATTATTGTAACTTATGAAACTTTTCTCAGTATGAGGATAGTTAAAGAAAATATAAATGTGTATATGTATATATATATATATATGTTTGCATGTGTTTGTATACATACACCTATATGTCTATAGAGGAGGGTATATGTGTATATGAATACATATGTGTATATATGTGTACAGGTATACATACATAGACAGAGGGCACAAAATCAATTGAATAGGAAGGGATGATATTTTAAAAAATAAAATTAAGAGGTGAGAGAGGAATATAATGAGAGGAGATAGGGAGAGACAGAATAGGGTAAAATATCTCATAAAAGAGGGAAGAGAAAACTGTAACAATGGAGGGGAAGAACAGGAAGGCAAAAGGGAATGGGTCAATCTTATTCTCATTGAATTTGGCTTAAGGAGGGAATAACATACACACTAAATACCCTACAGTAAAGTAGGGTAGAAGGGGATAAGAGAGGGGATGGTAGAAGGGAGGGCAGATTAAGGGGGGGGAGATGGTTAGAAGCACACACTTTTGAAAAGGGAGAGGGTCAAAGTAGAAAATAAAGCAAGTGGGGGGTGGGATAGGATGGAGGGAAATATAGTCAGTCTTTCACAATATATCCACTATGAAAATGTTTCACATAACTATACACTTACAACCTATATTGAATTGCTTATCATCCCAGTAAGGGTGGGTAACAAGGGAAGAAGGGAAAGAATCTGGAATTCAAAGTTTTAAAATCTAAAATCAAATGTTAAAAAAAGTAATGATAATAAATTTTTATTGATAATTTTTTTGTCACCTAATTTTTCCCAGTATTCCTTCTCCTCTCCCCTCTAAGATAGCAATCCCATAAAACAAAACAAAAGTCTTAAAAGAAAACATATCAGCAAAATGGATCAATACATCAAAAAAAAGTTTTAAAATATATGCTGTTACACATCCTCTCTCCGCAAAGGAATAGGGGCAGATAGCTTCTCATATTTCTTCTTTGGGCTCATGCTTGTTCTTTGTTTCATTTTCAGTTATTTTTGGTGATTGTTCTTCCCATTCACATTATTGTAGTCATTGTGTATATTTTCTTGGCTCTGTTTACTTCAGTTTGAATCAGTTCACCTAAGTCCTCCCATGCTTCTCTGTATTCATCAAGTTCTTCATTTCTTTTACCACAATAATATTCCATTGCATACATGCCATCCTTTATTTAAGTGTTCCCTGGGTTTTGGGCATCTGCTTTATTTCCAGCTCTTTGCTACTGCAAAAAGCAGTACTAAAAATATTTTTGGCATTTGAGGGAACTTCTGTATCAATGACCTCCTTTTGGTATAGGCCTAATATTCTAATCTGGTTCAAAGCCATCGTCTCTCTCTTAAAATTATTGTTTGTATGTGTTATGTTTCTGATCCATGCATTCATAGTATCTTTCCAGTAGAACACAAGGTCCTTGAGATCAGGGTCAGTTTTTGCTTTTGTATCCTCCACACTAAGTACATTGCCTTACAGACAGTATGGCTTAAACATTTGTTGAATCTGATTCAATTGAGGTAAAGAGGACATTGAGGAGTCATCTTACATGCTCCACAACTGTTTCGAAACATACATTTTTGCTTGAATCTCACTGCCAGAAATGTTTTTCAAATATAAATGGTAAACCACAACCTAAGTGATTGCATCCAAGGGGAAAGGCTATTAACTGTTTTGTATTTATTGTGGTATTGAAAGGCTGAGTACTCAAAGCAAGTCTCAAATTTCTTAATTCTGCTTTCTAGGGAGATGAATTTTTTCAGTAAATGTGCTTTGGCAAGACCAAAGTTAGGCTCCTGTCTTAGACACTTACTAGCTGTGTCCCTGGGCAAGTCACTTAAATTGTCTTCCTACTTTCCTCATCTTTAATAATAGTACCAACCTCCCAAGGTTATTATGAGAAACAAATGAAATAACATCTATAAAGTGCTTTAAAAACCTTAAAGTGTTATATAAATACTAATTATTATTATTGTTATTATTATATATACCAATAAAAGAATGGTACTCATCTATGAAATCAAATTGCTTTACTAAGTGTATTGTATAAAGTTATTTTAAATTAAGAGTATTTTCTGATTTCTTTTTACTTTAGGTCTACCTTATGGATGGGAGGAAGCTTACACAGCAGATGGAATCAAATACTTTATCAAGTAAGTCCAAGCATCCCAACCAAGTCAGCACTTTTTTTTTACCACATCTGGAGCAAACCTGGCAATCGTAGACAATCATCATTAAGACACCCTCCCAAATCCTCTCAGAGGTTACAAAAATTAGTAACAAGAAATGAAGTCTCACCAGTTTTATATTCTGCATGATTTATGTGCTGATACTGAAGGACTCGTGCAGGGAAAGGTCTAGGAAGAGTTCCAGGGGAAGCCACACTCACACCCCTACCTAGTGTTGACCATCTGAACTCAAGAACTCAGTATCTTTTTTTAATATGTTTTTTGTTGCTGTACTTGCTTTTTTACATCACCAGAATTTCTCTCAGTATCCCTCTTCCTTTTTCCTCCTAGAGAACTATCCTATATAACCAAAAAAAAGAGGGGGCAGCTAGGTGGCTCATTGAATAGAGCACCAGCCCTGGAGTCAGAAGGACCTAAGTTCAAATGTGGCCTAAGACACTTAACACTTACTAGCTGTGTGACCTTGGGCAAGCTACTTAACCCCAATTGCCCTGCTTTCCCTCCTCCAAAAGGACAAAAGAAAAAGAGAAAGAAAAAATAAATTTTTTTAAATCTGCAAAACCAATCAGTACATCAAAAAAAGTCTGAAAATACTTACTGTGTTCCACACACATCAACCTGGCTCTTCAAAGGAGTGGGGCAGGAGTGGCAGTAACCCTCTTCTTTTTGATGCTCTCTTCTTTCTAAATTTCCATGATACTATTATATCCTGCCTGTTAGACTTCTCAGTTTTCTTTGCTGGATTTTTATCTAGGTCATGCCCACTAATGGTGGCTGACCCCCAGGACTCTGTCCTGGGCCCTCTGTTCTTCTCCTTTACTATTTTCATTAGTAATCTCATAAGCTCCCATAGATTCAATTATCACCTCTATGCTGATGAATCTCAAATCTACTTATCCATCCCTAACCTTTCTGCTGACTCCAGACTCAGGTCTCCAACTGCCTATTAGATATTGTGAACTGGATGTCCCATAGACGTCTTAAATTCAACATGTCCAAAACTGAACTTGTTATCTTTCTCCTCTTCTTAATTTCCCAATTATTCTAGAGGACACAACCATGAAATCTAGGTGTCATCCTTGACTCTGCTCATTCTCCTTTTCCATACCCAGTCTGTTGCCAAGATCTCTCAATTTGACTTTTGTAACATCTCTCTTCTTTCTGTGCCCCCTTCTTTCCTCTGATACTGCCACCGCCCAGGTACAGGGTCTCATCACCTTGCCTCTGAACTATTGCTCTTGTCTATTCTCACTCATTCAAGTTCATCTTTCACTCTGCTTTCACACTGATCTTCCTAAAACACAGGTCTGACCATGCCACCCACATTCACTACCTCCTCAGTAAACTACAGGGGCTCCCTGTCACCTTCCAAGATTAAACATAAAATCTTCTATTTGGCATTCAATGCCTTTCATAAGCTTCCAGTTTTCTTACTCATTACTTACCTCCATATACTCTGAATTCCACTGACACTGATGTCCTTGCTTCTCCATCTCCCAAATTTGTGCATTTTCACTGACTGTCCCAAATGCCTATAATGCTCTCCTTCCTGATCTCTACTCCCTGGATGCCCTGCATCCTTTCAGGCTTACCTAAAATTCAACCTTCTATGAAAAGCCTTTCATAATCTCCCTTAATGCTAGGACCTTCTCTCAATTATCTCCAATTTATCATATTTACATGTGAATATGATAAATTATATAGAAAGGTTAAAACAACCATGTACAAGTAAGAGTTGTACATATGTAGAAACAAAGCCTTTCCTTATATCTCCAGCATGCCTATCACATAATAAGTGCTTAATAAATGCCTAATAGCTGTCTTCTCATATGTCTTCTTTAGAGCCATGCTTGTTGTTGTTTTTTTTTTTAATTTCACAAAATTCACTTTAAAAAATTGATTTGTGGTCCTTCACATTGTTGTAGTCATTGTGTATGTTGTTTTCTTGGCTTCACTTACTTCATTCTGCATCAATTCTGGTAAGTCTTTCCATGCTTCTCAGTATTTCTTATGTTTACCATTTCTTACCACACAGTAATATTCCATTCTATTCATGTACCACAGCTTCCCCAAATTATGACATCTACTTTGCTTCCATTTTTTTTTACTTCTACAAAAAGTACTCCTATCAATATATTAGTATATGTGACAACTTTCTTCTTAGAGAACTAATATCTAAAGGAAAAGTGATGTCATCTTATATGCCTCCAATGCCTTAACATAGAAACCATTCACTATTAGAATACCAACTAAAGTAAGGCCTAGCTAGTGCCTGTTGACTCCCATAATTAGGCTTTTCCTAACCCTTTCAGTAAGCTTTTACTGAGTAGCTACTACATGCCAGACACTTTGCTAAGCAATTTGCATCTATCTCATTAGATGATGAGTTTAGGGTCGATCTAATGGGAATCTCTTGATCTTTTGAAGCAAAAATATTTCCTTAGCCCCCTCTTTGGAAAAGTCTCCTTGCTTTTGTTCATCCCTTTTATAAAATTGTCCTCATTAGATTTTTAAAATTTTTCTTGCTAGTGATAGCAAAGTCTAAAGTAGTTCTGTTATTTTCTGAGGAACTCTTTTCATGTGTTGGCCCATGTTAGAAGAGTTTGCATGTGAGCTCCCACAAAATTACCTGGGGTATTAAATAGATGTCTTGCATCTCCTTTTGGGAAAATTCCATTTGCCAGATCTCCTTAAGGGCAATATGAAAATATCTATTTGATGGGGCATAGTAGAAAAAGGGCTAGCATATGAGTCAAGAAAACCATGGTACAAGTCTTGCCTCAGACCTATGCTGGCTCTGTGACCATGGGCTGGCCACTTAAATTTTCAGTGCCCAAATTACTTGCTAAGACCTTAAAGAATAGAAAATGTAGTGGGTTTCCACACTGGGGGTTGCTTATGTCCAAACCAAAAATTTACATGCAAGTCCTCATGATTAGCAGGGTAGCTACTCAGTAATTAATTTTTTAGGCATAGCAACTTCTAAAGTCCATATGCCTGAAGAATGGGATTAAATCAGCATCAGGAGAGAGGGAGTACCCACAACAATGAGACCACAAATCTTTAAAGGGTGCATAGATAATTATATCCCACTAATGTCCCAGCTCTGATGCTTCATTGTGGTTTAGAAGTAACCCTGATTTCTCAAAGGCTATGCTAGTGGAATATGAGCTCTAGAAGGTTCCAATAAGTTCAAAAAGCTTTGAGTGTAGGCTCAGGGTTAGACTATGTCTTTTGTTTGAGGATCAGCCTTAGCTGAGTAAGAGAAACATATTACTGATTTGGCCACAGGCTGATGAAGCTTTTAACCATAGCATCCTTCCTTCCCTCCTTCTTTTCCTCTCTTCCCCTTTCCTTCCTTGTTTCTTTCTTTTCTTTCTTCTTTCCTTCCTTCTTCCTTCCTTCCTCCCTCCCTTCCTTCCTACTATCTTCATTCCTTTCTATCCTTCTTCCTTTTCTTGAATTTTGATTAATTTTTTCCAATTAACATGGTCTTTTTCTTTCTCCTAAGTCCTTTCCCTACACTGAAAAAAGAAAAACAAAACCTTTGTTACAAATATGCACAGACTTAAAGGAAAATGAATTCCCTCATTACCCATGTGCAGAAATGTACATTTCCATTTCATTCTGAATATTTAGTTCATCTCTTCATTGCCAGGAGACAGAGAATATGTTTTATCATCAGCTAACTGGAATCATGGTTTGTTGTTTCATTGGTCAGAGTTCTTTAGTCTTTCAAACTTGTTCATTTTTCCAATGTTATTGTTATTGGATACATTTTCCCCTAGTTCTGCTAGTTCCCTCTGTGTGCAAGTCTTCCCAAGTTTTTTTTTTTAACTTTTCCCCAGTCTTCCATCTTGCAGAGGACTTGCAGTCTGCTTCAGTGATAGGCATACCAAAGTGCACAAAATCCCAACTGCTTGAAATATTAACAACATAGAAAAAATCCATTGTACATATGTTGAAAATTGTGAGGCAACATTATGCAAGGAGTGTGGGCCTAGAGTCAGGAAGACCTGAGTTCAAATCAGGCCTCAGTGTGACCCTGGGTAAGTCACTTATCCTCTGTTTGCCTCAGTTGCCTCACATGTAAATGGAGTTATAACAGCACCTACCTAACAGGGCTATTACAAGGATCAAATGAGATAATATTCATTAAAAAACATTTTAGTACAATGCCTGGCATATAATAGACCCTATATAAATTCTTATTCCTTTTCCTTCTCTTCCATTAACATGCAGACTGCAGACACATATTAAGATGGATCTGTGACCCTGTCTTTTTGGATGTTCCCTTCAGCCCTGCAGATCACAATCTGTCTCTGCCTTACTTCATATGATTCAAATCCTCTCTATATCCCATAGGCACTTCATCTGACATGTCAAGAAACTTCGTCGCTCTCATGGCATTTTGAGGATATTTGTGGCATGCTCAGGCTGCCCACCTGTTATCCCTCTGCCTCCCCATGTGACCTTCTCACCTTATTTTTCGATCATACATTTGCCTGATGACATCCCTCACTCCGTCTTCTCTTCTCACTTCCTCTTCTGTTACAGTCTGTTATCAGCCAGTCAATACATATTTATTTAGTAGCTGCCATGAGCCACACTCTGTGCTAAGCCCTGAAGGTACAAAGAAGGGCAGAAACATGACCCCTGCCGTCAAAGAACTCACAATCTAATGAGGGAGACAACATACAGGCAGCTCAGTACAAACAAGCTGTATTTGTCATCAATTGCATGTACTTCTCTGTTATCCCCCTCTGAACCCCTATCTCTGTGACAATCATCTACAATTCTTCAAAAACTGTTGTGTTCATGGCTCGTGACCATGCACAAAAACATATTTCGCAAATATCGTGGTGACAGATATCAGAATTATAAGCATGGGAGAGAGCCTGACGATTAAATGCCTTTTGCTGACAATTATTTAAGGAAGGACTGGGAGCAAAGCAAGGGGAGGACTACCAAAATGGTTTGCTTTTTCCTTCTCCCACCTACAAAACTTTCCAAGAGGTTTAGCCAAGAGGCAAACAGAGGTTGAGTGACTTGTGCAAGGTCATACATCTAGTACATATCTGAAGCAGGATATGAACTCAGGTCTTCCTGCCTCCACCAAGTCCAATACGCTATCCACTGCCCCACCTAGCTCCTTCATATTCTTAAATACTATGGCTTAGCCTATCAAATATATGTTTCACTATGGAAGTGGCAGAAGAAAAATGCATTCAAATGTTTTAATTTGCCTTAAACCTTGTGTTTTATAGTAATATTGGGAGCATTTTAGCCCTGTCTTTTCATAACCAAGATCAAGCAAGCTCCTTCTGGACAGGGCCAGCATTGATTTGTTTTTGCATTC
Organism: Petaurus breviceps papuanus; assembly: GCF_028583685.1. Classification (NCBI taxonomy): domain Eukaryota; kingdom Metazoa; phylum Chordata; class Mammalia; order Diprotodontia; family Petauridae; genus Petaurus; species Petaurus breviceps. Next base: position 4,382,823 of record NW_027187335.1, on the reverse strand, counting down.
TTTCCAGTGCCTTGTACATGGCAGGCCCTTGATAAATGTCTGTGATAATGAATTTAATTGAAAGATTTATTCATGCATCCATGTGCATGTGTGCATCCTGGCACACAAGAGGTACTTAATACATGCTTAATAATTGAATTTTTTTCAATCAATAAGCATTTTTTAAGTACCTCTTATATGCCAGGTGCTTTTGTATACAAAGACATGGGTAACTTGCTCTACATTTAACAGCAGCATGAAAACTTTGTTGTGAGAATAGGCAGTCGTCTCCTAGAGACCTGAAAGGTAAAATAGTTCATGGTGGGAAAAATCTTAATACACAGTGACATCTCAGTTGTCCAACATCATTGGGAAATGAAGCTTTCCATATATGTGAATTTTCTAGATAATTGAAACTTACTTCTAGACCCCATTAAGCACCAAAGATTTCTTAATTTAACCATTTTGGTGGAAATCTTTCTCACATGTATCATAGTAGTTTATGCTTTCTTAACAATGTAATTAACATAATTTAATTTTTTCTTGATGAAAGTATGCCATCCTTATGAACATCAACTATTACACTATGCTATTACATAGTGATGCCTTTAAAGGCTATTGACATATTAAAAGACTTTGCCCCTGTGCTGAATTTGTAGGGAAGGAAGCCATTAGTGTTTCTGCCTCTAAAAGTCACTTTAACCATTCAACCATCTATTCAATAGATATTTTTTAAAGTACCCGCTGGGTACAGTGAGTGCACTTTGCAGGTCACTAGAGGAAACACAAAATTAAACTCAGACATACTAAAAAACTATATAATTAAATTAACTAGTATTGTTTGTAAGGTAAGAGTAAATAGGTATAGAGTGAGGGCTTGAGAGGTTTTCCTATTAGTACAGTACTTGAGCTTTAGTTTGTAGAATTTCTGGCATCTCTATTTACTGAAACATGCCCTTCTTTGCTTTCTTCTTGACACTTGACTACAATTCTCAGTAATTTTTAATGGTGTAAAGAGGTCCTGAAATCAAAATGTATGAGAACCACTAAACTGTGTAATCCCCTGAGTAAGATCCCTTCCAACTCTGAGCTGTGATTCTAAGTGAAATGTTAATATGTGAAAATGTCACTGTCTTAAACTTTCAGAAAAAAAAGATAATTGATTAGTATGAAATGTCGAGGGGATGGGGGAAGAAGCTTAGATTGGCAGGGAATATGAATAATTGGCTCTTTCATTATCAGCATGGACTTTTGGAGGCAAGGAATAGTAAATAATAAACTCCTTAGGTCAGTATCTCTCCGACCTCTAATTAAAAAGAAAAGGTGCCTGAAATTGCACTGCCCAAACACTGAGCAAGATAATGGGCTCCATCCATACAGTCCCTTCCCTGAAAGTGGCATCTGTCACTGTCTTTGCAGAAATTGAATTGTTATTTCTGATGGAAGGCAGGCCTCAGGCAATGGGATGAGCCTCACTGTCGTTACTGTCCCCAGAATGTCCAGAGTCATGTATTCCTCATTAAATGCTCTCATCAAGCCACATTTCTATTATACATCTATTAATACTGGGTAGAAGAATCAGCTTTCTTTGACTTCCAAGGGAAGCAGGGAAACACTTTATGGACTTGATGATAATGTTTATAATGTAGAAGCTCCTATTATATATCATTAATGAAGGCACATAGCTATTTTTACCCATACTCCCTGCAATTTTTTAAAAACTTTCTCTATAGAGAAAGAGTTGCTGTTCTCTCAAATTTAATGAAAAATGTAAGCTAGCCCAAAGATACTGTAATGAAATTATCTGATTAATCTGACTTTACCCAACTTCTTATCTTCTCTATGAAAAAACCTTAAATCTGCAGACTGCTGCACATTTAAAGTAACCTACTAGTATCATTCATTTCACCTTAGTTAAAAGTTTGTCCATTCTACCCCTGAGTTATATAATGTGACTAGATTGTTTTCAAAATGGTATTCATTTATGAAAAAATGATTTAAGATATGCCAAGTATGGGTAGTGATACACTTAAGTTGCCAGCCTGAAGGAAGATTTTGATATACATGAATTTGAGCCATTGCCATAATAGATTCCTAACCATTCCACAGCACCAAAGTACTCAATATTTCAGATAATTACTTCTAAAATTATGCATGCAACTGATTTTTCAACAAACACACAGTGAATGGCAGCTATGTGTAGAGCACTGTGCTGCATATGGAGAAGTAGGTAAAGTTTATTTACGATAGACTCCACCCTCATGAAATGTCCATTCAGGCAGGAGGTCTTGACACATAGACACATAATTCTGATACCAGATAATATATGATTCACTCTTTAGGAAAACACAAGGCCTAGTGATATTGGAGGGGAAAGGTCATTACTGACACAGGGGAAAGGAGGGCTTTATAGAAGATATGTCATTTGTATGGGCTTATCAAGAATGAGTAAGTACAGAAAGAAAGGGAAGATATACTGACTCTAGACATAGGGAATATAATGAGCAAACAGGGCAGTAAGGCAGCACAAGATGTGTTTGAGGGATGGAGAATTGCTCAGTTATCTGGAAAGTAGAATGTGTGGAGAGGAAAAACATGAAGTAAGCCTGGGAGGATAGGGCAGTGTCAGATTGTGAAGGGCTTTAAATGCCAAACAAAGGAATTTGAACTTTTCTTTGTGGGCAAGAAGGAGCCACTGGAAGTTTTTGATCAAAGGAGTGGCTTGACTGAGTGTTTGCTTATAGATTATCCTGACAAAAGAATAGAGGATGCATTGGAGTAATGAGAGTGGCTCCTGCTTCGGAGGGTATTGTAATGGTGCAAGAGGATGTTCATTAGGGCCTATACCATTATGGTGGCAGTAGAAATAAAGAGGAAGGGAAACATGAAAGAGATGTTAAGGGGGTGGAAAGGGGCAAGAATTGGCAATAGAGGAGTCAAACCCGACTTCAAGGTTAAGAACATGAAAGAGGGTTAGTGGGGATATGGCATCTAGAAATAGTCAAGTTGGGAGGAAAAAGGAAGAAACACAATTCTATTTGGGGGTATATTGACTTTGAAATGCTGCTCAACAGCCACACAGAAATGGTCTTTGGGCAATTTGGTTTGCAACCCTGGTGCTCAGAAGAGAGAAGAGGGCTGGAGAGAGAGATTTGGAAGTCTCTTCCAACAATATAGAAATTACAGTTGAAGCTATAGGATTGGAAGAGATTGTATAGGGGACCAAAGATGGGACTTTGGTGAGCATCTACCTTATGAGATCAGGAATAGAATCAAAGGGCCAGCAATAGAAACAGGAGGAAGAATTAAAGCAGTAAGAGGCAAACCAAATTTCTGAAGCCAATAATCATAAGATTTTAGGTCTAGAGCTAGAAGATACCTCAGAGGCCATTTAGTCCCACCCCCTTATTTTCCAGATGAGGCAACTGGGACCCAGAGAAGTTAAATGCCCTAACTCAGGTTATATAAGTGGTAAGCATCAGAAGAAGAATTTAAGCCTAGTTCTTATGGAGAAGAAAGAATCTAGTAGGAAGGTAGTCATTAGTGTTGAATGCTACAGAGAAGAAGAAAGCCATTGGATTTGGTGATTAGACAGTCACTGGTGATATAACATTGGTGGGGACAAGGCAGATGGCAAGAATTCGAGAGAGGAGGTAGTAAAGAAATAAAGGCTCTAAGTGTAGGCAACTCAGGAAGGTTAGCTATGAGAGGAGAAAGATGGACTAGAAGGGTCAATAGAAGGCTTTTTTAGGATTAAAGAGATCTGAACATACCTATAACCCAATTGGGGATTAAGAAAAAGTTATTGATAAGGGAGCAATTGAATACTTCTAAAAGAGAGGGAATAATTGCTGGAGCTGGGTCTTGGAGGAAGTGGGAAAGAATCAAATCAGCAGGGCAAGTAAATGGATCAGTCTTCATGAAGAGTAGAAATAACTTCTGTAATAGAGAGAAAAAAGACCAGGTAATGACCAGGAGAAGCAAGAGAACATAATTAAATGGCTGCAATGAGAAAACATGCAATTGAAACTCATTTATTACTCTGATTTAGGGATGATAAATAGGTCTATTTAATCTCTCTAATCCTAACTTTCCACCTCTGTAAAATGAGGATGTTGGACTAAATAATACCAGAAATGCCTTCCAGTTCTTAGAGCCCATAATCCTGAAATCAAATAAAATTATAGTTGTGTTTTGTGTGGCTGGTACTCTATAAAAGAGGAATTTAAGTTAAATGCTAAAATGTCTTCTGTTCTAACTGTCTTGCAATCGTTGCCTCTCCTGCCTGCTCTCTAAACTAACTAGAAAGCAGGAAAAATGCTGTTTGTGCATAGGAAGTAACTAACCTACCTTGCCTTTTCTTGAAGTCTCAGCAATTTTATTGCACTTTAATAGAGCCTCTTAAGAGCTCTGCTTTGAAGGCCTTATTTATTCTGCAGTCTTGATCCATTTTTGATTAGCTAGAAAGTGTCCACTGTCACACCAATAAAGTTTAAGGGAACCCTCATGGGATATCAAGGAAGCCAGTCATCCTCACTGAACAACCATGCAGATGTTTGCAGAGTCTGGGTCAACTGTTGCATTTCTCTAAAATTCCAAAGAAGTAGACTCAACAATTAAAAAGGAGATGGGGCTGCATTTCCATTTAATAATTTAAAAGGAGGAAGCAGAGACTTGGGTGAGAGGATAAATGAGTATGTTTAATACCTTTCCTTAAAACCAATAACTGTAAGGTATCCTGAATATAATCAGAGCATAAATCTCCATCCATGATCCAGGTGTTGGTAAAACCTGTAGTTTGGATTTCAGAGATGAAATCATCTATTTTGTCATTGAATTTAATTCAAAACATAGATATTGGTCCTTTTTTTTTTTTTTGAGAGAGAGAGAGAGGGTCCATTTCTCCCAAATTGGAAATGCTACCATTAGATCCCAATGTAGGAGCTTTGACCTGCTCTATGTACAACCTGGGCAAGTTCTTCCTCCTTAGATACCCTGGGCCATCATCCTCTTCCCCTACTCCCAGAGGCTCACCCTATTGGTGCTGGACTTGTTGTGGACACCTGTTCGGCTTTGGCCCCACTGCAGCTCAGAGCTCTTAAGCTCTGGTGATCCACCAGCCTCTGCCTCCCTGGCATCTGGGATTTCAGATCTGTACCACCACTCCCTCCCACCCCATCGATATTGGTCCTTTTAAAACTGTATTACAGTATTGCCGTGTGCTGATCTGATGTTGATGGGAATACACATGCGAATATTCTCTGAGCTATGAGTTAAAATCAATGGCCAGAATCAGCAGCCAACCCTGAGCCCCCCAACCAGTAAAGGGCCTAGTAATGCCAGCACACGAGCAGAGAGTCTGTGCATAGCCTCTTGAGCCTGAGACAGCTTGCTCTGAATTTTCTATAAATATCTATGAAGGGGTGGAAGAATATGAAGTACTGCCTGAGAAATCATCATTTAAAAGAAGCAAGCCAGCTGGCTTGGGTTCCATGTGATATAGCGAAGCCCACTTAAATGAATAAAACATCCATATCCAAATATCTCTCCTCTGACAGGTAGAACTTAAGCATGGCACATATTTCTTTGCACTTTGCGCAGAAGGAAAGGCAGTATTGGGTGAAATATTTTGGAACCTTATTGCCTTCTTGGAGTTATATTTTTATTTCACTAGACATTTAGGACTCATTTGCCTCCCTGGCACCTTACCTGCTCACTGCATTTTTATCAAGATGTATTGTCTAGTACTAATGCCATCACCCTCACATCTCCCTAGCCTGTCTCAAGAATCCATCCTGCTACTGTACAGGGACACTGACCTTTTTTTTCCTCTTCTTAAATAAGCCTTCACCCAACTCTCTTCATCACCAGTCTTTTCTGATATCAGTGGAAATGAGAAAATCAGAATCAGAGCCTTTGCACCCCTCAAGGGGAATTTATTGCTCCCCATGTATATTGCTTAGATTGGATTTGGTGATTTTGTGTTTCTTAAATAATGGCTTAAAATTGTTCACAGTTCAAGAAAAATCATCTCATCCTTGGGGACTGTATGCCTTCCTCTAAGTCCCAATTCCATGATGTTATAAAAAATGACTTTGCCCTCACCCATGCTTTTCTGTAGCAGTTATTCAAAGCAGCCATATACACATTATGTAAAGCAATTGTGGTATCGGGTATTGAAACCCAGCCTTGGAATCAGAAAGATCTGAGTTCAAGGCCTTCCTCTGACACATTGCTAACTCTGTGATCCCAGGTGAATTACAATCTCTCAGTGCCTTATACAGCAATCTGAGGCCACAAGTTATACAAAAGGTGCCAGCCTACGCTGGTAAAGGTAGTTTGTTCACTGTAGTTTCCTACTATGATGAATTCACAGTCTGTATCTATCTGACAATCAATCTATTGTTACATATATATTATATATAGGTGTGTATAATATCTGTATATTATGTGCAAATACAATAAATTATATAAGCATTGTCTACATGTACACAATTACATTCTAATTGTATACATATATGCAATCTGTATATTGTTTGCTTCACATTCTTTAATAGTTTGAATTTACATAGTACTTTAAGCTTTGCAAAGCACTCTAAAAATAGTATCTCATTTGATCCTAACAACAACCATTAGAGGTAGATGATATTTTTATCCCTATTTTAGAGAGGCAGCAACTGAGGCAGGCAGCCCAAGGTCATACAGCTAGTCACCGAGGATTGTATTTGAACTCAGGTCTTCTTGGCAACAGGCATCTCCTTTCACACAAGTCACTATCTCCTTGTTTTAAGTACTTAACGTACCAAGAACTGATCACAAAATTCAGTTCATAATTTAATTTTCTTTATAACATTTTTCCTATATTATTGATTAACAATGCCGGAATAAATCAGTAGTTGAAATAAATACCCTATAATTTGGGGAAATAAAATAATGTACACAGAGCAAAAATAAATAGCTCTGTCATATTTGCATATTTTTTCTCTCAAACCTCATAATACAATATAGGTCTTTTTGCAAAATAATTGCCGTAGAAATTTACACTTTACTATCAGCTGCCTCTTATAAATTTTCTTTTATCAGCAAGACCATCACATCCCCATCCCATCTTTGTTACTTCACTACTCATGTGACCTTGGACAGGGACTCCTCACTCTAAGCCTCGTGTCCTCATCTGCAAAATAAGAGGGCTGGTCTAAATGAAGGGGTCTTAACTTGGGGTTTGTGAACTTGGTTTTGTTTTTTCATATATATTTTGAAATGTTTATTTATTGGTTCCCTTTTTATTCTTATGTATTTTATTTTATGCATTTAAAAACATTCTGCGAAGGGATCCTTACTCTTCAAAGTCCTTTCCATCTTTAAATCTCCCAATCCTGTGACCCTATACCTCAGTGGATTAGATTTCTGAAACTTGTAGTTTTTTTTTTTACTTTAAAAAAAGAAAAAAGCTAAGTCAAAAAGTGTTTTGTTTTGTTTTTTAGTAAATCATAGAACACATTTCATATGTTCACTTATTCTCGTAAGACAAACATTACATGATACATGTTAAAGATAAAATTTGACCAGAAAACCTTCAGATTTTGGTGATGCCACATAAATTACCAGTTAGGATTTAGCTGAATTTTTAGCTACACAGACCCTCCAATATGAACTATTCTGTCATATTGATGACTGCTGATATTTGTAGATAAGTTTAAGGCTTTTAAGATACTTTCTGAACATTATTCCATTGGATCTTCACACTTGGCACTCTAGCCACTCTGTCACCTAGTCACATGGGGCAGCTAGGTGGCACAGTAGATAGAGCACTGGGCTTAGAATAAGGAAGAGTCATCTTCCTAAGTTCAAATTAAGCCTCAGACACTTAATAGCTGTGTGACTCTAGGTAAATCACTTAACCCTGTTTACCTCAATTCCTCATCTGTAAATGGAATAGAGAAAGAAATGGCAAATCGCTCTTGTATCTTTGCCAAGATAAACCCCATATGGGGTCATGAAGAGTTGGATATGGGTGAAACAATTGAACAACAATACAAGATTGTTATAAAGATCAACTCAGATAATGTTCATAAAACACTTAGCATGGTGCTTACCACATGTTAGACTCAATATAAATGCTAGTTATTACTACTAGTACTACTACTACCACTACTGCAACTACTAGTACTACTACTACTGCTGCTGCTGCAGCCTCAAGCTAGCCATTTTCCCCATGTACAATTTATATCCCTTGGGAGGCGCATTCTTGTGCCTTGTAATTCTTGTTGTCCCCCCCCCGAAAATGTTGACTTTGGTTTTCTTTTTTGTTGTTGTTGACATAAGAAAGACTTCACAAAAATATAAGATTCATCTATTCATTTATCTCACCATTTATTAAGGACCTACTATATAACAGACATGTTGTGTTGTACAGTGGGAGATCACTAGATTTGAAAGCCAGAGACTTGGGTTCAGATCCCGGCCCTCCCTTCCCCATTAGACTGTGAACTCCCTGAGGGAACATACTGGTTTTTGCCTTTCTTTGTATCTCTAGCATTTAACACAGTACCTAGCTCATAGTAGGTAAATGCTTGTTAACTTATTACTAATTGGCAGTGTGGCCCTAGGCGAGTCATTTGATCTATCTTGAGGACTTCAGTTTCCTCACTTTTAAACTTAAGTCAGTCAGTCAGTAAACATTTATGAAGCACCTATCATAAGACTAGCACTGTGCTAAGTACCAGGAATACAAAGTAAAGGAAAACACTATCCTCGCTCTCAAGAAGTTCACAGTCTACTGGAGGAAACATCTGCTGCACACAAACAAGATAGCTACATCGGGCTAGATAACTTCCAAAGTCCCTCTCAGCATTAAATCTATGATCTCATGAGATGGAAAGATCATTAAAATGCAATTCTACAGTTCTCCATCAAAGATGACAAAATAATATGTATATGGAAATAAATATATGTGTATATATATGTATACACATACATAGTATTATATAAATAATGGTATCCCCAATGGAAAATATTATATATATATATATATATATATAAAGAGCCTCATTTATAGTTGTAAGAGACTGTGAGAATTAGCTTCTGCAGAACCAGAACATTATTTGTCTTTATAACCCCCTTTTTTTTGTCTCTTTAGCAGAGGTTGTCCTAAATTTTGATTTTGAAAGAAAGCATTTTGCATGCTGGGAAGTACAAACCATAAGGAGAGTAATTATAATGGCATTTAAATAATTCACTTGCATTTCTTTGCCAATAAAATAAAATGTGCTCTCCTCCTGTGTTTGAGTAAGCTATAAAATTTGCCTTACAATTTGCTAATATTATAAAGGAAAAAGAAAACATTGACATCTTTGCAGATCAAGTGTCACTGACAGCTGACTTGGCAATCATTCAGAGAGAGGAAGTTTAAAGCTTTGTAGGTTTTCAGATATATCTCTGAACCACAGTTGATTACTCCTAAAATGAGGTCAGATGGATCTCTCCACACAGGAACAATGGAGAGGAGGGGGAGGGTAGTTTATATGTTCAACTCAGAGACTTTCATATTTTATAGGATGCCTCGTTTCTTTTTAGGGCTTTAAATTTTTTACACTAAGTGGTAACATCTTGTTTTATGAGCCATGGAGGCTTTATTAATTAAGCAGGGTCAAAGGGACTGACTTGAACTCTCTCTTCTCAGCTGACCTACCAAACATACAAATCAAAGAGGATATATTTCTAATACTAGAATGTTCTCTAGACCAGTAAATCTGGGATTATCTTATCACATTGATTATGTCAAAGCTCTTTAGCCACAATACTTTCGTAAAACTGAAATGTGATGGCAGAATCCTATACAATAGGGGCTGGTTTGCCCACCCATCCACCCACCCAAATAATCGGTGCTTTCAGTGTACATAGCCATCTAGTAGGTGAACAGCTTTCATACATAAATTTCAAAATCTTCCTCAGATTTCTAGCGTTTGCAGGGGCAACTAGGTGGCACAGTGAATAGAGCACCGGCCCTAGAATGAGGAGGACCTGAGTTCAAATCTGGCCTCAGACACTTAACACTTACTAGCTGTATGACCTTAGGCAAGTCATTTAACCCCAATTGCCCTGCCTTTCCCCCTCCAAAAAAAAAAAATAAATAAAGTATGCATCCTACTCATATCTGTAGCTCTAGGGTCCAGCACAGTAAAGTCCTAAAATTCCCTCCAAAATGTCCTCTGATACAGTGGAAAAAACCCTGGGTTTGAATCCTGGCTCTACCCATTCATTAGCCCTTAGACAAGTGACTTCTCTGAACAGACATTTTCTCATCTGTAAAGTGTAGGGTTGGGCTAGAAGGTGTCTTAATTTCCTTCTAACTCTAAATGAGGATTTCTGTGATCCTCAAGCTTTCAAAGCAAATTGTCCCATCCACTCTGTTGATCCTTTACAAATGATGTATTACCATACCTGAAAAGTATGTCCATGATGTATATCTCAATCTCTACATAGTTTAAGCTTTATTTTCACCAATAAATTACTACAATAATTAATGTGATAGCCAAAGCAAGTTGGAATTTGAGAGTGGGTTATGTTTTTGGTTTTGTCTTTTTTTTTTAATGTTGCTGTTTTTAATTAGCGCCATGGATTGTATTAATATAAGATATAATTATTATATAATAAGATATTAATATAAGATAAAACTAGTGTTTTGGACATTTCATTTGAATATTTGAAAGAACTAAGAAGGATTATCACTTGGATAAAAAGATCCTATAAGTCTAATTTCCAAATGGAATTCTCCACTAATCATTGTTCAGATTCTTCAGAACCCTTCATCCATGTACTTTTTCTCCTTAGTAGAGATTTTGTGTTTGAGGTTTTGAAAAATAATCAATTTGAGTGAATAGAAAATTGAAAATTATTACATTTCAGACATTAAAATATTTTTCAAGAGTCTATATTTGCAAGCAGACACCTTCACTTACCCTCAGGTAAAGTAGTTCTTTCTTCTTCATCTTCTGTGTTGCCCAGGGTTTTTTTTTTTTTTAATCTCCTTTAAACTAACCAGGGAACATTGTGGGGAGGGGGGGAGGGAGGAAGGGAATGAGGCTAATTCAAACTGCAGGTGTCCTTTTGGAATACTTTTTTGTTGTTGTTGTTTTTCTTGGGGGGGGGGCAATTGGGGTTAAGTGACTTGTCCAAAGTCACATGGCTAGTAAGTGTTAAGAGTCTGAGGCTGGTTTTGAACTCAGGTCCTCCTGACTCCAGAGCCAGTGCTCCATTCACTGTGCTACCTAGCCACCCTAGAATACTCTTTTAAAATCTGCTAATAAAAATTAAAATGTAGAAAATAAAAATTTTAAATAAGAAAAGCCATGTTATTCAGCTTGTTAACTTTTTCATTTTACATGCTTAGCTTGAATAAGACATCTCCTCTTTTCACTATGATGATATCTGAGATCTCTTGTGTTATACATAGATGGCGTGGTATCTAAGAGCTCTGGTTTGTAGCCAGGATGGTCTGAGTTCAAGTCCCACCTCAGATACCACCTCTGTGACTATGGGCAAGTTGCTTACCTTCTCTCAGCCTGTTTTCTCCTCTCTAAAATAGGGGTAATAATAGCACCTACCTCATAGAGATGTTGTGAAACTCAGAGATAATCTACATCTAATGCTTTGTAAACCTTAAAAGCACTATATAAATGCTAGCTATGATCAAGTGAATTGATATTTGTGGAGAACTTTAAAAACCTATGTAAGTGTTAGCTATTATACTTTGTCAACATTAAGGGAAAAAAAAGGCACGGGGCGTCTAGGTCCCACAGTGAACAGAGCACCACCCCTGGAGTCAGGAGAACCTGAGTTCAAATCCAGTCTCAGACACTAAACACTTACCAGCCATGTGACCTTGGGCAAGTCACTTAACCCCAACTGCCCTGCCTTATCCCCTCCAAAAAGCAAAAAAAAAAAAAAAAGGCAGCTTTCCTGTTTCTAATAGGTCTTCATAAGAAAAATTAACCTGTTCAGACCTCAAGAACTAAAGTACCATTAGTTTCCATAAAAAGTTAGTTTCTCATTAAAATAGTTTGAAAAGATACTAGCAAGATGGATAGCAATCAATAGAATTATAATTCACTATGTCACAATAAGAAGGATGGTAGAATTCCTCACCATAACGGCATGCTGCCCATTCAAGTTGTCCCTTAACACTTGGCCAGTTTTGACTAGATTAGAAAGTGTTGATGGATTCCTCCCCACAAGTTGTTCTCCCATTCTTTCCTTAAAAACAGAGAAATGGACCATAAGTTCAAAAAAGAACATGCTCTTAGCTCTCATATTGAAGACCAGCACATAGATTCAGGCAACTGTAAGCAAATAATTTGGAATATGGCCTCAAGGGGTAAACTGCGTTTCTACTTCCAGTTTTAGAACTGGTTAAAAGAGCTTGATCTTATTCAATCCAGCGTTCTTAATTCTTAGCCTCAATAATGTCATTGAATGACAACTTTTAGAAATTGGATCTTTCGGTAGGATTATATCTTTAGAGTTCTTTATGACAGATTGCAGGAAGCACCTCCAAATGGTTTGCTGCCTCTCTTCACTACTGGTCACATCTGCTAGCATCTACCAGGGATTTATAAGGCAGGAACCAAGTCCTTTAGGCTGTAACCTTGAGAATCCATTCCTGCACCCTTATTTCTCTCTCACTTTCCTCTTCTTCAGTGATCATGTTCTGAAATACACCCAACTAACTATTTAGAATGGGGTGAGAATACTATAGTATGGAGAATTTTGGTGTGATGTAAAAGAGAGGATAAAGTGTGGCATCCTCATCATCATAGATAGCATTTAACTGAGCTCCAGTCCAGTCATTCTTCCTGATTTGATCTTCATAAATGTTGTTTCCACCTCCTTATATATAGCACATCAAATTCTGAGATAGGAGTCTGAATGTGTGTGTGTGTTTTTTTTTTACTATCCTTGTTCAAAGACAGACAGAAAGACCACTAGGCCTGGAGTCAGAAAGACTTGGGTTCAAATTCAGCATCAGACACTTACTAGCTGTGTAACTGGACAAGTCATTTAACCTTGGTTTCCTCATCTGAGGGAAAAAAAACTGAGATATCACCTAAGTCCCAGCATTGTTGTGAGGATAAAAAGGATAACATTTGTAAGCTGCTTTACAGATCTTAAAGTGCCATATAAATACCTGCTGCTGGCACCACACGTAACTGTTGTTGTGGCTGTTGTATTGTTCTTCTCCTCCTCTTCCTCCTCCTCCTTTTTCTCCTCTTCTTTTTCTATCCTGGGGGGGGGGGGGGTCTGTCACAGGTTTTCTCTATATTTGTTTTCTCTCCCTCTGATTTTATATTTTGTAAGGTAGTAACTTCATATAATTTTCTACCATCATCCTCTGAAATATTTTCTAAGTGTTACTTGTATTCACTTGGCATTGTCCTTGGCTGCCATGTCTTACACTTGGCAAGATCAGGTGTTTGCTGTCCAAGGTGGTTTCTGTGCCCTTTGGCCCACATTATTGTAGCAACTATTTTACACTGATTAAACTTCTTTAGAAAATTATAATAATGTCCTTACTTTTGTCTGGTTCTCATTTTTGCAAGAGTCAATGGCCTTTTTAATAAGTCAAGTTGGAAGTGTTGTCATTACATACAAGGTCATTTCATCTTCATATTTTCTTCTAATTTGTTGTTGATTTTTTTCCCTAATTGTTACATACAGACATCTAATTTGGAAATAACAAGTCATTCCCTATTTGTTAGGATATAATTAAGTTTCATTGTTTACTATATACATCTAGCACCTTCCAACTCACTTTTTCAAGAGTATTTCTGATATATATGCCTAAAGTTTCCTAACATCATCAGACTCTATAGTTTTTACAGAATCACATACCATCTTTTTTTTCTCTTTTTGGAGGGCAATTGGGGTTAAGTGACTTGCCCAAGGTCACACAGATAGTTTTTGTGTTGAGTGTCTGAAGTCACATCAGAACTCAGGTCCTCCTGACTCCAGGGCCGGTGAATAGAGATTCACTGCGCCACCTAGCCACCCCTCATACCATCTTTTTCAACATTTCTTCCCTTTTAACCTCTCTTTCCACCTTCATGATGATATACTAATTATCAGAGCATATGTTGACTTTAGAAGATACCATCAAGTTCGTCATAGAATTTCTCTACTTCAGCAAATGCTAGGTCGTGATTGGCAGTTACCTTCTTTTATTTATGCTTATTGTGAGTGCCCTACAATATGACATTTAATTACAGATCTCAAGTTGGAAGGATCTTCAAAAGTCATTTTGTTCAGGAAAAGGATGCCAGGGAACTTAATTCAGTTGACTAAGATCAATCACACAGGTGTTAGCTATCAGAGGCAGGATTAGAACCCAAATCCTCAAAATTCAATCAATGTTCTCTCTCCCTACCCCCGAAACCCTTTCATACTATATCCCAATTCCATTAAATGCAAGTCAACAATTACTTATTAAGCACAAGGCAATAAAATTATCACATATCCATTTCCCTTTACACTCAAAAATCTCACTGTGAGAGCCTTGGTTTTCCCTTCTGTAAAACGGGATACTTGTTACTGCCTATCTTAAGGGGCTGTTTTAAGGAAAGCCTTTTCTAAATATTAAAGCAACACAGAAATGTCATTACTTTGGGGGAATGACACAAGGTATCTCACTATATATCCTTTCTCTCTGAGATGACACAGAGAACAAGGAAAAAAATGTAAATTTTTCTTCAGAACTTAAAATGTCAGATTTACTGGAAAAACAAAATCTTCATACTAAAAAGGAATGGCCTTGGTAAATTGAAGAAGCGCTAAACTGATTGATGTCTAGCAAAGTGAAGGTGTTGGGGCAGAGAGATTTTTCTATGCTATTTGATACCTTTTTTTTCCTTTTCCAGTGTCTTATTGACTTTTTTGTTTTTACATCACAATCACTTCCCAGAGACTCCCTCCTACTCTTCCCACTCACTTTTTCTTTGTTTTTAAAGATGTGGAGCATTCTTTCATGTGATTGTTGTGGCTTCCGTTTCTTCATTTCAGAATTACCTGCTCATATCCACTGACCACATGTCTTCAAGGAATACTTTAGTTCTTATTGCTGCTGAAAATTTTTTTTCCCGACTTATCTACTTTTCTTCTAATTTCAACTGCATTATGTCTGTACAAAATCTTTTCAATTTTATGTAGTCAGAGTAGTACAGATTATCTTCTAAGATCATCTCTGTATCATTTAGTTTAGAATTCTCCCCTTCCTCATAGATGTGCAAGGAACCACCTTCCAGTCTCCTCTAATTTATTTATTACTGATATGTATTTATTATAATACACTTATTTATATATATCTAATATATTTGTTATTTATTGCTACATAGTCACATGTTATTGTGTGACTTTTTATATTTAGATCATGTATCCTTTTGGAGCTTATTACAGCTTCTGTATAAGATGTACTCACTTCTGTCCAAGTGCTTCCCACTTTGCCCAGAAACTTTTGACATCCTTACCCCTAACAGCTGGAATCCTTGGTTTAAAAAAAATCCAAAATAACTAACGTTTTTAAATTACTCTTTGTTCTTTCTTACATCGTCTGTTTCATTGATAACTTTTTTTATTTGCTAACCAATGCCAAAGAGTTTTAATAGTTACTACTTCCTAGCATAATTTAAAGGTTTGGCAACATTAGGTCCCCATCATTCCCCATCATTCAAAAAGAACAAAAAATTGTTCTGTTTGACATTCTTAGTTTTTAATTCCACCAGATGAGTTTTATCATTTTGTTTTCTCTGATACATTTCCAAGTAAGGAATGTCACTTAGAAATCTTTTCAAAGGGAGACCACAGTGGAGAATCAATTTAACTTTTAATAATATTTCTATGAATGGTTAAGATGATTATCTGGAAAATTCTTACAGTTTTCTCTGTTTCTCTTCAGTCATGTAACACAGACTACATCATGGATCCACCCTGTGACAAGTGCACTGAACTTGTCCTGCTTGGAGGAGAATGAAGAAGATTGCCCTAGAGACCCTCCCAACCAAAAGAACTGAAAGTTTCTTGTTCAGAATAGAGTAACATCATTGTCAAAATAGCTTGAGCTAGTGAAACTGACATCTGGTATGCAAAGGGGACAGACTCTACACCATTTGCAGAACTTGTGAAATAGGGGGCAATGAATGTATTCTGTTACATCCCATGTAAGTGTTTCCTATGCACATTTCCTATTCAGTTCATTTCAACACTTACCTATAGGATAACTCACTAATGATATGCTAATCACTTTTTAAAAAATAATAATTCATTCAGATTTTTCTAAATGTCAGGGAATTCAATCTTTGCAAAAATTATACGAGCAGTTATTTCTTCCTTTGGAAATAAGCTATATGACTTTGAAAATTATTTGTATTTAAATCTATTGAAAAAATATATGAATGTTTTCACATTTTCATTGAAACACTATTTGATAATGCATTAATTCTTTACATTAATGTCTCATAATTTATAGTCCAAATTGCTTTGGTTGTCCTCCAGAAGTGAGGAAGCATCTAAAATGTCCATCTGAAAATACTCGGGAGTTCACAAAACAACATTTCATAAATGCTATTCCAGCAGCTAGTTTCATTTCTATACACCCAGTGGCCTTAGATAGTAGAGGATATATATGAGTCACCCATGCTCTCTGCATAATTCCACTCCTTTTGTGAGGCATCTTTTTCATTCATTCATCCATTCAACAAAATGTGCCTACTGTGTTCATACCTTTTCCTTCTATTTCCCTTTTCTTTCATTTCCCTACCAGGCAGAGGAAGATTTCATGAATTTTTTTCTAGCACCTTCCCACTAAAACTGAATGTTCAGTCAGAAAAGTACCTAACGTTGAAGTGGCCTTCCTTAGGTTTGAGGTTAGGGGAGCAAGCAGAAGGAGAACTTGCCAGCCAAATGCACTGCATACTCATGGTGAGCTCATTGCCTACACAAGAATCAGTATTGGCCACCTGGGTTTCTACCATTCACTCATGCCTACATCCATTTATTCAGTAAATGTGTTTTAAGTGCCTGTTGAGTGACAGCAGGGAATGGCGAATAGAAAGCAGCCTCCAACTTGGAAGACTTGGGCGCATGGCCTATCTCTGATTCTATTCACTTTGTGACCCTTAATCTCTCAGGGTCCTGAAGGAACTTTCTAAGACTTGAGGCTGCAGAGAAGCTTCCCTTTGCATTAGGAGAGCGAGTTCCTCACCAGGATCTTATTACACTGATGAAATCACAGTTCCAGTATTGTGGTGGTGTTTTTTAAGTGCCCAATACTTAAAACTATTCATTATACTTTATTATAATAATGGCTCCTAGAATAATCTTAAAAGTAAGGGGCAGCTGAATAAGCTCCAAACCATTCCTTCCTAACACATTGTGATAAAAGGGGAAAACATACATACTCACACAAAGCCAGATGAAAAAGATAGGCAATGAATACTTAGGTGCTTAACCTGCTTTGTTTTAAAACCAGCTTCATTGTGATATGGGACTCTTAATCCATGAGGGTTTTAAAGGAATCTGGGTATGCAAGGCAATAAAGCTTGGTTTCTGTCTACCTTCCAGCAGCCAGAAATCTCTATTAAATTTGCAGTAAAATGATAATTGGTGATCATAATTAAGGCTCTGAGGTGCTGCAAGATTCCAACTATAGTCCCCATTGGGTCACGTCAACAAGCATTTATTAAAACTTGCTGCATTCCAGGCACTGTGCTACACTATGGGGATACCAAAAAAAAAAAAAAAAAGGCAAAAATAAACAAACAAGACTAATGCCTGCTCTCAAGGAGTTCACAGTCTGATGAGAAAGACAAAATGCAAACAACTATGTACAAATATTGCAATTCAATAATTATTATCAAGTGCCACATTAATATGCCAGACACAGTACTAAGTGCTGGAGGTACAGATAAGAGAAGTATAGGCCCTGCTCTCAAGCAGTTTATAGTCTAATGAGGGAGATAACATATGCTCTATCCACTGTGCCACCTAGCACAGATATAGATGTGTATAGACATAGATATAAACAGATATAGATTTAAACATATAGATATAGCTATAGTTATAGATGTAAATATAAATATAGATGTAGATATAAACATAGAGATAGATGTGGACCAGCCTGTTGGTGATATCAGGTGTAGTAAGCTACTGGGACCATACTTAAGGCCTTTCTGGTTTGGTGGGACCTATAGGGACTTGTACTCTGCCAGAGTGGCTTTTAGGAACCCAATATTTGAGGAGGGAGGATCCAAGATGAAGAGATGCCATGAAGTTGACTGAGTTCCCCCCAGTTTCCCTTGGAAACGATTTTCTAGCCAAAGATAATTTAGAAGGACTTCAGGAATGGTCTGTCTCACTTGAGTAAAATGGGAGTGGAGTCCAGCACAGGTGATATCTGGGCAAACCAGTGGGAGGCTCTTAGCCACAGTACAGATCAGCAACTGAGGCTCCACAGTCCCAGGTCAGCGGGCCAGTGGCACAGCAGGCCAACTGAAACGTTCAGCCCTAGAGTAGCAGGCAAACTGCCAAGCCCAGAAACCAGGGCACAACAGACACAACTAGGCTGGGCCAACCTAGTACAGTGGGAAAGCCTTCAGCCTCAGAGGCCCCAGTGCAGAAAGCCAGTGACCAGATCCCTGGCCCCCAGTACAAGAATCTTGGGACAGTGCTGCCTGTACCCCAGGAGCAGAACTCAACTTCTAAAAATGAGCAAAAAAAAAAAACAAAAAAAGAGCCCTGACCGTAGAAAGCTACTATGGCAACAGGGAAGATCAAAACAACTCAGAAGAGTACAACGGTGTCAAGATGTTTGCATTCGAAGCCTCAGCATGGAATATGAATTGGTCTAAAGCCCAAAAAGTTCTCTTGGAAGAAGTCAAAAAGGATTTCAAAAATCAAATAAGAAGGGCAGCTAAATGGCACATCAGCCCTGGAGTCAGAAGGACCTGAGTTCAAATTTGGCCTCAGACACTTGATCACACTTACTAGCTGTGTGACCTTGGGCAAGTCACTTAACCCCAATTGCCTTGCCTTCCCCCCCCCAAAAAAAGATGAGAGGTAGAAGAAAATGGGGAAAGAAATGAGAGTTATGCAAGAGAATTATGAAAAAAGAGTCCATAGCTTGGAAAAGAAAACAAAATATTGAAGAAAACAACTCTTAAAAACTAGATTGGGGGAGAGGGGAGAGCCAAAATGGTGGAGTAAAAGCAGGGACATGCTCGAGCTCTCCTCCAAACCCCTCTAAATACCTATTAAAAAAATGGCTCAACAAATTCTAGAGCAGCAGAACCCACAAAATGACAGAGTAAAACAAATTTCCAACCTGACAACATGGAAGGTTGACAGGAAAGGTCTGTTGCACTAGTCTGAGAGAGGAGTACACTCCAACATGGCCCACATCAGCCTAGGCTGGGCCACAGCAGACCCAGAGCGGATCTCAGGGGACTGAATCACTGGCAGCTGTGGTGGTTTCCAGACTTCTCAACCCACAAACTCACAGCTTAGAAGGTCAGTAGGAAAGGTCTGTCAGGCCTGAGTGAAAGAGGAGCACAATCCAGTCTCAGCCCCAGGTGTCCACAGATGGTGGGGTGATCATAGAGAAATCGCAGGGATCTCTTTGCTGGTGCTGAGGCAGGATTCCCTTGCTTTGTCCATCCTTGGATCTATGTCACAACACTGGGTGATGGTCCTGGGGTGAGGAGGAGCTCTGGTGTGGCGGAGCTTGTGGCAGCAGTGGAGAGGGAATCCTCACAGTTCTAAAGCAGAAAAGAGTGATTGTGGTCACTCACAGACCAGAGTGCAGGCCAGGAAAGGAGTAAACACCTCTCCTTTGATCATATCACCTTGGAAGAACTGAAAATTTACAAGTCCTTAGAAGTATCTCTGGAAACAGCTGTGTAAAACCCCTGAAACTTCAGACAGTACGTTCTCCACACTGGAAGCAGACTCTAACCTTAACAAAACAAAGAGTTAAAAAGTCAAGTAAGTAGTTGGCTGGGAAAATTAGCAAACAGTGGGGAAAAAATCAGGCTATAGAATCTTACTTTGGTGACAAAGAAGATTGAAACATACAACCCAAAGAAGACAACAAAGTCTCCAAGAAAAATATGAATTATCTCAGGCCCTCAAAAAAGATTTTAAAAATCAAGTAAGAGAAATGGAGGAAAAATTGGGAAGAGAATTGAGAGTAACACAAGAAAATCATGAAAAAAAGAGTCAACAGCTTGTTAAAGGAGCCCCTCAAAAAAAAAAAAAAACACTGAAGAAAGTAACACCTTAAAAAATAGACTAACTCAAATGGCAAGAGAGGTCCAAAAAGCCAGTGAGGAGAAGAATGCCTTTAAAAATCAGAATTGGCCAAATGGAAGAGAAAGTTCAAAGGTTCACAGAAGAAAATAATTCCTTCAGAATTGGAATGAAGCAAATAAAAGCTAATGACTTTATGAGAAAACAAGAAATTGTAAAACAAAACAAAAAAAAATTTTAAAGATGTAAAAATACCTCATTACTGGCCTAGAAATAGATCCAGGAGAGATAATTTAAGAATTATTGAAAATAATGAAATCCATGATCCAAAAAAAAGAGCATAGATAGTATCTTTCAAGAAATTATCAAGGGAAACTGCCCTGATATCCTAGAACCAGAAGGTAAAATAGTCATTGAAAGAATCCACAATCGGGGGTGGCTAGGTGGCACAGTGAATAGAGCACTAGCCCTGGAGTTAGGAGGACCTGAGTTCAAATCCAGCTTCAGACACTTGACACGTTTACTAGCCATGTGACCTTGGGCAAGTCACTTAACCCCAATTGCCCTCCCAAAAAAAAAAGCAGCCCCCCCTGCAAAAAAGTATAAAGAAAAAAACAAAGAATCCACAATCACCTTCTAAAAGAAATCTCAGAAGGAAAACTCCAAAGAATATTGTAGCTAAATTACAGAATTATCAGGTCAATAAGAAAATACTGCAAGTAGCCAGAAAGAAACAATTCAAATATCAAGGAGCCAATTCAGGATACACAGAACTTAGCAGCTTCCACATTAAAGGGTTGGAGGACTTGGATTATGATATTCTGTAAGGCAAAATGTTTGGATTACAAAGAAGAGTCAACTACCCAGCAAAATTGAGCAAAGTCTTTCAAGGGGAAAAAATGGACATTCAATGAAATTGGGAACTTTCAAACTTTCCTGATGAAAAAACCAAAGCTGAACCAAAAATTTGATTTTCAAATACAAGAAACATAAAAAAGTAAACAGGAAAGAAAAAAAATATGGTATTCAATAAGGTTAAACTGTTAACATCCCTAATGGGGACATAATACTTGTAACTCTTAAGAACAATATCTCTATTACGGCAGTTAGAAGGGGTATACTTAGACTGAGGGTGTGGTTGACTTTGATGTGATGATAAACCATTAAGGGGTGAAAACACAAAAAATGGATTGTACTGGAAGAAGATGAAAGGGGAAGGCAGAATGGAGTAAATTATATCACATGAAGAGGCATGAAAGACAGTAGAAGGGAAGAAGGGAGAGGATGAGCATTATTTGAACCTTACTCTCATCAGAGTGGGTTCAGAGAATGAATAACATACACTTTCAGTTCTTACCCTATAGGGAAGAATGGGAGGAAGGGGAAAAGTAAAAGGGAGGGCAGATTGAAGGAGGCTGTGGTCAGAAGCAAAACATTGGTGAGGAGGGACAGGGTAAAAGGAGAGAGAGAAAAAAGTATAAATAGGGAAAATAGAATGGAATGAACTCTCCCATGAAATGGAAGCAGATAGCAGAGTGGATTAAAAAACCAGAATCCTATAATATGTTGTTTGCAAGAAACACATTTGGAGCAGGATATATTATGCTTCAACTGAAGTTTAAAAAAAAAAAGCAACGCTAGCAATCCTGATCTCAGACAAAGCAAAAGCAAAAAATAGATCTAATTAAAAGAAACAAGGAAGGAAACTACATCTTGTTAAAGGTATCAGACAATGAAGTAATATCAATACTAAACATATGCACCATGTGGTATAACATCCAAATTCTTAAAGAAGTTAAGTGAGTTACAGGAAGAAATGGACAGCAAACTATACTAGTGGATGACCTCAACCTCCCCCTTTCAGAACTAGATAAATATAATCACAAAATATGAAAGAAGTTAAAGAGGTGAATAGAATTTTAGAAAAGTTAGATATGATACCTCTTTGGAAAAAAAAAACTGAATGGAAATAGAAAGAAAGATACCTTTTCCTCAGTGGTATATGGCACCAACGCAAAAAATTGGCCATGTATTGGGGCATAAAAACTTCACAATCCCGTGCAGAAAGGCTGAAATATTAAATGCATCCTTTTCAGATCATGTTGCAATAAAGATTACATTTAATAAAGAGCCATGGAAAGATAGATCAAAAATTAATTGGAAACTAAATAATCCTAAAGAATGAATGGATCAAACAACAAATCAGAAATAATTATTTCATCAAAGAGAATGACAATAATGACGCGACATACCAAAATTTGTGGGACGCAGTCAAAACAGTACTTAGGGGAAATTTTATATCTCAATGCTTATGTGAATAAAAAAGAGGAAGTAGATCGATGAATTGGGTATGCAATTTAAAAAGCTAGGAAAAAAAAAACAAATTAAAAATCACCAATTAAACAGCAACTTAGAAATCCTGAAAAATCAAAGGACAGATTAATAAAATTGAAATCAAGAAAACTATTGAACTAAGAGTAAGAGCTAGTTTTATTTTTTTAAAAGCAATAAGATAAACCTTTGGTTGATTTGATTTATAAAAAGAAAACCAAATTACTAATATCAAAAACGAAGAAGGTGAATTCACCAAGGAAGAAAAAAATTAAAGCAATAATTAGGAGCTGTTTTGTCCAACTGTATGCCAATAAATCTAACAATCTATGTCAAATGGATGAATATTTACAAAAATATAAATTGCCCACATTAACAAAAGAGGAAATAAAATACTTAACCCCATTTTAGAAGAAGAAATTGAACAAACCATCAATGAACTCCCTAAGGAAAAATCTCCAGGGCCAGAAGGATTTACAAGTGAATTCTACCAAACATTTAAAGAACAACTACTTCCAATGCTAAATAAACTATTTGGAAAAAAAGATGGAGGAGTCCTACCAAATTATTTTTATGACACAATTATGGTGCTGATACATAAACCAGGAAGAACCAAAACAAAGAAAATTACAGACCAATCTCCCTAACAAATATAGATGCAAAAATTTTAAGTAAAATATTAGCAAAGAGATTACAGTAACTTATCACAAGGATAATACAGTATGGCAGAGTGGTATTTATACCAGGAATGCAGGATTGATTCAGTATTAGGAAAATTATTAGCATAAATTGACTGTATCGGTATCAAAACCAACAGAAATCATATGATTATCTCAATAGATGCAGAAAAAGCTTGTGACAAAATACAGCATCCATTCCTATTAAAAACACTAGGAATATAGGAATAAATGAAGCTTTCCTTAAAATGATAAATAGTATCTATCTGAAATCATCAGCAAGTATTATCTGTAATGTGGATAAGCTAGAAGCCTTCCCAATAAGATCAGGGGTGAAACAAGGATGACTGTTATCACCGCTATTATTCAATATTGTACAAGAAATGTTAGCTTTAGCAATAAGAAGAAAAAGAAATTGAAAGAATTAGAATAGGCAATAAAGAAACAAAACTATCACTCTTTGCAGATGATATGATGGTATACTTAGAGAATCAAGTAAAAAACTACTTGAAATAATTAACAACTTTAGCAAAGTTGCAGGATATATGATGAACTCAAATCATTAGCATTTCTATATATTACCAACAAAACTCAGCAGCAAGAGATAGAGAAATTCTATTTAAAATAACAGTAGATAATATAAAACATTTGGGAGTCTACTTGTCAAGACAAATTTGGGAATTATATGCAAACAATTACAAAAGACTTTTCACATGAATAAAATCAGATCTAAGCAATTGGAAAAATATCAATTGTTCATGGGTAGGCCAAGTTAATATAATAAAAATGACAATTCTACCTAAATTAATTTACTTATTTGGTGCCATACCAATAAAACTACCAAAAAATGATTTTATAGAGCTACAAAAAATAATAAATTCATCTGGAGAAACAATCAAGAGAATTAATGAAAAAAAAATGCAAAGGAAGGTGACCTAGCTGTACCAGATCTAAAATTATATTATAAAGCAGTAATCATCAAAACTATTTGGTACTACCTAAGACATAGAGTGGTGGATCAGTGGAGTAGATTAGGTACACAAGACACAGTAGTAAATGACTATAAGGATCTGTTTGATAAATCTAAAGACTACAGCTTCTGGGATAAGAACTCACTATTTAACAAAAACTAATGGGAAAACTGGAAAATAGTACAGCAGAAATTAGGCATAGGTCCACATCTCACATATACCAAGATAAGGTCAAAATGGGTACATGATTTAGACATAAAAGGTTATATAGTAAGCAAATTAGAGCAAGGAATAGTTTACCTATCAGATCTATAGAGAACAGAAGAATTTATTACATTAAACAAATACTGTAGCTTTCCTCTCTTTTGGTCATCACACATTTTAGAGTGAAGAAATCTTGAGTTTTCTTATCAAATTTGTTTTAACAAGCATCTTCAGCTTTGCATTTGAGCAAGGATAGCCATGGACATTGGGAAGGACCATTCTAAATACTTCTCTTTTCCCTGGCTATTTCCTTTTGGTAGGAAGCAGTGACTCGCACTTTCAAATTCACACTGACAAGTATGATAAGACTTTTCCCTTCCAATGATTGTCCACAATCTAATTTAGGGTTGTCACTCCAAGAATGTTTTGTTTGGGGGTTTTCTCTATCAAAGTTAAGCACACTGAATTTTTAATAAAGATATCAAATAGATTCTGTTTGATCTAAGTGATAGTGACAGCTTGGAATTAATAAAGAAGAGTGTCTGAATCACTGTAAGTTACAAGACTGACCCAAGTTCTTTGTGCCTCTATTTCCCCACTATGTAATAAGACTAAAAATATATCGAGTTTTTAATGTAACTTTTTTAAAAATAGATCTTATTGGTATCTTATTTTTTTAGCATTTATATTTCCTCTTACACTCTTCCCCCTCTCAGAGAACCATCCATTATTTTAAAATAATAATAACATTTTTTAAAAAGTAATTAGGAAAAATGTTCAGCAAAACCAATCAATGCTTTGAAAAAAAAAATCAGACATTACATGCACTATTTCACACATATGGACCTGCATCTCTGCAAAGAAGAATGAGAAGGTGGTGCCTCCACATACCTGTTCTTTGGGACCAACCTTTTCTTTATAATTTCTCTATGTTCAGATTTGATTATTTTGTCTTTCTTTACCTTTTTGTTGGTGTAGTTGATAATTTGCATTGTTTTCTTCCTACCTATATTTATGATGTAATGGGCCAGTTTGCAAAACAAAGCATTAATAGAATCAGAGAGAGTCACTTAGGAAGAACTCTGAGTAAAAGGCCTTTTGTCATTAAAATGTGTTCTGTTAGTTCTAGGACAACCTTGTATCATCCCATGCTTAAAGAGGAAACAAAAAGAAACATACCTTAAGAAAGAGTCCCTCCAATAATGTTTACAGTTTTGGAATAACAGCTGTCAAAACTAAAAGATGATTTTGTCAAGTTTTTAGAAAGCTTTAAATGCTTTTAGTAAAGTTTTTATAATCTTCCCTTGAGGAAACATTATCTCATTTCTCACAGAAGAGGGGAGGGGACTTTTTTTTTTCTCTACTAAATGAAATGCCAGTGTTTTAAAAGTAAACATGCAAATCATTATGAAATCCTCTGCTGAAGGTATGGGATGCAGGGAGCCAAAAGAAAATTTAACAATGGGAAGATGACATTGTCTAATGTCTTTTGCAAGGTTGAACAGGATTTGAGAGAAGAAATTCTTTGGAGTTTAAGTTCAGGCTAAATAGCCTGAACCATTTCAACCTGAAAAGCTTCATGTAATGACAAGTGATGATTTCATAAATAGTAGATTCATACTGTACAGCTTTTAACATTTGTAGTTCCACAGATGTAAACTGCCAACAATTCTTACTTGTATTAAATAAAAATAAAATAAAGTTTCATATTAACCATATGTTACTGAGTCATTGGGGGGGGGGGGAATCCTACTTAACTCTAACTTTTGTTATAGATTTGCCCAATATAAGTTGGAACAGAACATGTCACTGGAAATATTTTCCTTCAGCTCACCATGAACTGCTTTTTTCCATCCCCCAAACTGTGCTGTACCTGTAAGGGCTCTGTAAGAGTTAAATTGGAATATTGGAAGAAAACTATTCATTTTTATCTGGATAAAAAGATGATCTGTTGCTGAGGACAGTGATAGTGTCAAGGACCCAGGACACCTACCTATTATCCTGGGGACTCCAGTTCTATAGGAAAGTATAGCCTGCTAGAGGAGTGTGATCCTAACTCGGTCAAATTGGCTCCAACTGCCTTCTGTGCTTTTTTACAGTATAAACAAAATTATTGTTTAGTTTGGAAAAGAAAAAAGATGATCGGTATGTTCTTGCCAAAAAAAATTCAGAAAACTTTTATTATGCATATACTTCATAAAAAGACAAAAAAATGAGTAATCCTTATTCTCAAGGAACTTGGGGTGGGAGGTGGGGAGAATATGCAACTTGTAACAAAGTAATTTAAGAGAGAGACAGTGTTAATACCTGGGTCAATCAGGAATGGCAGAGCTGAGGTCATCTGTCTTTATCTGCAAAGAGAGAAAAATTACTCAATGGTCATCTAAATGGAGATGGATGTATTTTAAATGCACTTATGTTATCCAGCCCTGGCACTGAGTAAGTGCTTAATAAATGTTTGTTGGGAAATTGTGGGATGCCCATCAATTGGGGAAAGGCTGAACAAGTTGTAGTATATGAAT
The DNA here is from genome assembly GCF_028583685.1 of Petaurus breviceps papuanus. Lineage (NCBI taxonomy): Eukaryota > Metazoa > Chordata > Mammalia > Diprotodontia > Petauridae > Petaurus > Petaurus breviceps. Next base: position 4,355,847 of record NW_027187335.1, on the reverse strand, counting down.
GTAATGGAATACTATTGTGCTATAAGAAATGGTGAACAAGCAAGAGTTCAGAAAAACCTGGAAAGACATATATGAACTGATGTTGAATGAAGTGAGCAGAACCAGGAGAACATTGTACACAGTAACAGCCACAGGGTGTGATGACTTGCTTTTGATAGACTTAGCCCTTCTCAGCAATGCAAGGACCTAAAACATTTCCAAAGGACTCATAATAGAAAATGCCATCCACATCCCAAGAAAGAACTATGGAGTCTGAATGAAGGGTAAAGCAGACTATTTTCTTTGTTTGTTTTGTTTCTTGGTTCCTCCCATTCATTATAATTCTTCTATACATGACGAAAGTTAAAATAGGAATGTTTAATAGGAATGTATATGTAAAGCCTATATCAGATTGCATGCTGTCTTGGGGAGGGAGGAGGGAAGAGAGGAGGAGAAAATTTAAAACTTATGTAAGTGAATGTTGAAAATCAAAAATAAATAAACTTTTTAAAAATGAAATAAAAAATAAATGTTTATTGACTACATTAGCCCTTTCCAGTGATTGCTTAACGATAGAGTGGTTTTCACTCTAAAATGATGGGTGCACTACATAGGTTTGTCCATGAACATTAATTACAAGGTGTCTATAGAGGTATGGTGTAGACTGAAATGTTTCTGGTTGCTTAAAATTTGAATGAAAGTGCAGGGAGAATGAATTCATAGGATCATAGGTCTAGAACTGGAATGGACCTCAGAGACTACTTACTCCCCAGCTCTCTCATTTTACAGATGGGAGAATGAGTCCCAGAGAGGTCAATAACTTGTTCCAGGTCAAACAGCCAATGAGCATCAGAAGTGGGATTTGAAAATCGGTCTCTAGATTGTGTTCTTTAAATTAAGCTCAAAAATCATTGATTAAGCACTGCAAAGCCAAACGCTAGGCCCTAGGGAAGCAAAAACAGTTCCTGCCCTCAAGGAGCTTACATTCTGCTAGAGGGAGAAACTATGTATACAGATAAATAAAAGTAGGGGGAAGGACTGGACTGAATTTCATTGGTGTAGGGAATTTCAGGTAAGTAGTTTCCTCTGTCAAAGAAGGAAGAAAAGAAGCAAGCATCTATTAAGTGCCTACTGTATATCGGCCACTGTGCTAAGCCCTTTACAGATCTCTCTTTTGACCCTCACAACAACCCTGTGAGGTAAATGCTATTATTATCTCCATTTTACAATTGAGGAAACTGAGACAGACAACTGATAAGTGACTTGCCCAAAGTCACAAAGCTGATAAGTATCTGAGGCGGCTGACTCCAGGCCCAGCATAGGTCACTCAGCTGCCTCAACACAGGTGCTTCTCTGAAGCTCATAATTATTTTTTAAAAAATGGTTAAATGACTGCCCAAGGTCACCGACATTATGTGAAAGATACAGTACTCCATGCCAGATCTTCCTGCCTGCAAGACTGGCTCTCTATCCTCTGATTATAAAATATATACAGACTAGATACAGACCCCTTTCCAGTGGAAGGGGAGGGGGGGAATCAGGAAGTGCTCTTGCTAAAGGGAAGATATGGATTCCAAAGGGTAGAGGTAATGAGGTAAGAAGGCAGAGCACCCCTCCATGAAGGACACAGAATGGCTTGTGTAGGGAACAGTAAATAGGCTATCATGCCTGGAAAGTAGAACAACACTTGAGGAAACAATATGGAATCTAAGTAGGGAGGTGAATTGGAATTGGACTGCAAAGAGCTTTAAACGTCAAACCAAGGAGTCTGCCTTTCATCCTAAAAGCTAGAGACAGCCACTGAATCTTCTTGAGCTGTGGAATGACACAGCCAGACCTGTGCTTCAGGAATGTAAATTTGGCAGCTGCATGGAGGGAGCCCAATTAGGCAGCTATTGCTATCACCCAGGCCAGATAAGAGTAGATAATAAAGCCCAAAAGATGAATTGCCACAAAATCCAGAGCATGTGCTTCAAAGCAGGAGAAAGCATTGAAGCCAAGACTAATTAATCATATGCCACTGTAGAATTGATCTGGTACAAGGGAACAGTGCCTCGCCACAGTGTTCTAAAGGTGCAAAAACTTTCACTGCTCCAACAAAACCCACTGGAATTATCTGGCTGTTCTTTTGCATTGGGAAGAAATTAATCTTTCATCATTAAAATGGCAGGTTGGGAGAAGGAATGGTGAAAAAAAAGCGATGGATAAGAAAGTGAACTAAAGATAAATACATCACAGTTCAGGCATTCCTATCTTGGAAGAAATAGACTATGAATATATATTGCTGTGGGCTGGCACTGTTTCCAGTCTTTTTTCAGTCATGTCTGACTCTCCGTGACCCCATTTTGAGCTTCCTTGGCCACTCCAGTGTCTAATGGATGCCATTTCCATCCCTAGCTCAGTTTACAGATGAGGAAATTGAGGCAAACAGGGTGAAGTGACTTGCCCAGGGTCATGCAGCTAGTGTCTGTAACTATTTATTACATGCCTACTATGTGCCAGCCACTGTGCTAAGCCCTTTACAAATATCTAACAACAACCTTGTGAAGTAGGTGTTATTATTATCCCCATTTTACAGTTGAGGAAAGTAAGGCACAAAAAGGTGATGTGACTTTCCCAGGTCACACAACTAGTACGTGTCTGAGGCTGGATTTGAACTCAGGTCTTCCTGACTCTAGGTCCAGCACTCTATACTCTGCTCCACACCTAGATGTCACCTACACTTAAGCAGTTTCCTCGTTTCTATGCATTTCGTCTGATGGTAGCCTTTTCGGTGAGAGTCTCTAGAGTAGCTACTTTGAAGAAAGTCAACAAGCATCTATTAAATGCTTACTGTGTACCAGACAATGTGCTAAACTCTGCGGATGCAAAGAAAATCAAAAACAGCGCCTGCCCTCGGGGAGCTCCCACTCTAGAGGCGGCACAACGTGTCGTTTGATAAGGTGTTGGACCTGGAATTAAGGACAGGTCGGTTCACATTCTGCCTTTGACACGTACTGGCTGAGCCTCTGTTTCCTCACCTATAAAATGGGGATAATACCTATAGCACCTTTCTCCCAGGGCCGATGTGAGGGTCAATGAGAAAACATGTGAGAAGGGCTCTGCAAACTTCAAAATATTATGTGTGCCCATTGAGAGACGCTAGGTGGCGCCACAGTGCACCAAGCACGCGGGAGTCAAGAAGACTCCTCTTCCTGAGTGCGAATGTGTCCTCAGAGACTTCCTAGCTGTGTGACCCTCGGCAAGTCACTTCACCCTGTTCGCCTCCGTTTCCTCATCTGTAAAATGAGCTGCAGAAGGAATTGGCAAACCACGCCAGGATCTTTGCCAAGAAAGCCCCAAATGGGGTCAAGAAGAGTCGGACAGAACTGAAAAATGACTGAACAGCAAATGGGTCAATTATTATTGTATGTGGACCAGACCAGTCACTTCACTGGTGTGGAAAACTTCCAGTGAGGAAATCCCTTCTATCAGTGCAGATTGGCGTCTACTCTGAACATTATATAGCCTTGAAGAATTCCTTAAGACACAAATGAATTAAGTGTCTGGTCCAAAGAGCATTGCCAATTAATGTGTTAGAAGCAGGATTTGAACCAGACTTCCCTTACTCTAAGTGTGACTTTATGCCACTACATTGACTTTCTGGTGATTGTTATTAAGGAATATATATGTACATATACATATATGTGTATACATATATACATGCACATGTGCATATACATATATGCACACATATGTGTGCATATTTAATGTGGCAGATTCTAAAGGGTTTCAAGAGAATAAGCTTGCTCTAGTGAATTCATCACACCCTAGAATTATGTCTTTTGGGACTCATTAGCAAGGACCTGGAGAGATCATGTGGTCTAGTCCCCTGCCTTCTGGCAGATCAATTTCTGAACCATCCAAGTAGGGTAGGTATATATTTGCTTCTTGACGGTCTCCAAGGATGTAGTAATAATAACTCACATGCTTTTAATCATTATAAACCAAAAATAGCTAGCATTTATAAGGCACTCTGAGTTTACAAAGCACTTTCCTCCCCCAAGCCCCAAGAGATTATAAGACTATAGATCTAGAACTAGAAGGGTCCTCAGGTCATCTAGTCCAATCTTTCATTAACGGTTAAAGAAACTGAGTCCCACAGAGATTCAGCTCAAAGTCACTCCCCAACAAATGGCAGAGCCAGGATTCAAAGCCAAGTCCATTGACTACAAATCTATCACTCTCTCCATTAAATCACATTGTCTCCCATGTGTCATTTTCATTTTCCAAATAAGGCATCTGAGACTGAAGGAGGTTAAGGGGTATCCTACAACTAGCTAGCACTAGTATCTGAACCCAGGGCTCCTGATTCTAGGTTCTGATTCTGTGTATTGTTCTACTACTACATTAAGCTGTCTGTGCATCTTAGAATTCCATGCATCAAAAACACATAAAAGCAAACTTAAAGGCTATTCCTCCCTAAAGTAGTAATCCCTTCTATAGTATAATCACTCTCAGTGATCTGTTTTGTCACTCTGATGAGGAAAGAAAGGAAGAAAGAAATAAAAGAAGAAATAAAAGTGAAGGAAGAAGATGAGAGAGGGAGGAAGGAAGAAAGGAGGAAAAAAGAAATAGGAAGAGAGAGGAAAAGAGGAGAGAGAAAGAAAAAGGAAGGAAGGGAGGGAGGGAGGAAGAAAGGAACAAAGGAGGGAAGGAGGAAGGAAAGGAGGGAGGGAAAAAGGAAGGAAGGAGAGAGGGAGAGAAGCAAGAGGGAAGGAAGAAAGGAAGGGAGGAGGGAAGGAAGGAAGGGAAGAAGGAAGGACCCAAGCAAAAATTTTCCCCATTTTTAAGTTTAATCAATAAGTATATATTAGGTGCCTCCTTTTTGCCAACCCCGTGCTAGGAACTGGGAGAAACAAAGACAAACATGAAGCAGTCCCTGGCCTCAAAGAGTTTATATTCCATTAGGGAAAATAACATATACAACTTTAAACAAATACAAAATATATTCAGAATAATTACAAGGTAACAAAAGTGGGGAAAAGGAGAGACACTAATTTTGGGATGGGAAGATGAAGGGGTGAGGACAAGAAAGGCCTCATGTAGGAGATGGTCCTTAAGCTGGAAAGGCCATCTTTATAGGAAACCAGGGATCAAAGGAGGTGAGAAGGAAGAGCATTTAGGCATGGCACAGCCTGGACAAAGGTCCAGTGGTAGGATGTCACAGGTGAGGAGTGACAAAACTTCAGACCTCTCCTGGGAATATTAATGAAGCTCTTAAGAAATCCTGAAGACAAAGACATCTCAAATTCAAATGCATTCACCCTTTTGTCCTTCAGTTTCCCAGTAGAGGTTTCCTCTTGCTGTGTACCCACTTGGGAAATTCTGAGTGGAGCCTCAGCTCCCCACCTCTACCATCTCTGGAGTGGAGAGACACAATATTGTCGGATCAATGCATAGCAGTGAATGAAGCCTGACCTACATTCTCAGTAATTAAATCTCTCCTTCTGTAAGAAACAGGTTTACATTTAATATCTGTCTCTGTGTCTCACCAGAGTCAGATTCGCCTCCCTTTGGGGGCAGGTTTATTAGTTGCTGCTTATTCAGGATTTTTCTTGCCAGAAATGTGAAAGTTGTCACAGGCATAAATGCTTCCCTTTTGGTCTCAGACTGGCCAGACTTTATTACAGAGTAAAAACACTGAAACTGCCATTGAGATTGGGGATGCCATTAATGGATAGGTAAACAGTTTAGCATGGTCATTGCTCCTTCGATCTTCCCAAACATAATGAATATTCAAGATCCTGGCCCCTGACAAATGTGAAAAATAACAAACAATAAAATTAAATTAAAATTGTAATAACATAGAGAATTCCTGGTCAGAGGCTTCCTCTACCAATTTAGATTAATACCTTTCCTGGAATTTCATATTCTTGGTTTCTTAGAGCACTAACAGTATAAGTGACTTGGTCAAAGTCACACAGCCAGGATGTGCCAGAGGTCAGACTTAAATCTTGTACAGTCATAGATATAAAGTCAGGAGGGACCTCAGAGGCCTCTCATTTTATAGATAGGGAAACTGAGGTCCAAAGAGGCTTACCCAGGGCCTCTGGGTGGAAAGAGAAAAAAATCAGTAGGATGTGCACTCAGGTCCTCTACAAAAGAGTCAGTGGTCTCTTTATTAGACCACAGCTACCTTCTAACTTTAGGGCCAGAACTCTTATCTCTGAGATCATGCTGCCTCTCAACAGGGTAGAACCTAGACCCATGATTTCCATGGTACTGAGAATTTCTGGGTGACGAAGCCCCCTCTGCTTAAAGCACAGCACAATTTCTCTGTAATTTATAGTCTTGGAGAGTTGTGGGGCCTTTCGAGGTCTGCAGAACCTGAGGACAGCCCAAACCAGATTAAAATGTAATTGGAAAATACTTAACAACATAAGTAAAAATACAATACAACATAATGTTAATAGATGATTTTCTAAGTCAAAATAAGTGAAAATAGAATACAACATGGAAAATGTTAATAGTTTCCTAAGTCAAGGTGCATCCAACAGACATCCTTATGTATGATTTAGTAGACAGGGTTCTCGTAGAGTTTGACATGACTGGCCCAGAACACAGATAAGTGAAGTAATTAACGTGGGATCACACAAGTCAGAAGGACTTGAATACAGGTCCTTCTGCCTTCAAGACCAGCTCTCTAGTCACCCTGCCGTGCCTGCCTCTCAGTAACCAAAGGATATATCTTTTTGCAATTGTTGTTTGTGAATGAAGACTTCACAGACACAAGCAAAAGAGTATTTGTTATAGGGAATTTAGGCTTAAATTCCTTAAAATTCAGTTCAATTTATTCTAAAAACATTTTGAGGACTTACTATGTGCTAGCCACAGGGGATATAGAAACAAAAAATGAAACAACTTTCTGAAAGAAACTTTCATTCCTTTGGGAACTAAAAAAAAAAAGTACACAAATAAAGAAATGCAAAGTACTTTTTCCTGTCTCTTCCTGGAAAGCTGCAGCATATTATGATGATTGTAATGATCCGTATGCAGAAAGTTGTGTAAAAGACATCAGTGACAGGTAAGTGAGGCAGACAGGTGACTCAATGGATAGAGTCATCAGGAAGACCAGAGTTCAAAACCAGCCTCAAACACTACTTGCGTGACCCTGGGCAAGTCACTTAACCCTGTTTGCCTCAGTTTTCTCCTAGGTAAAATGAGCTGGAGAAAGAAATGAGAAACCACTCCAGTGTCTTTGCCAAGAAAACTCTAAATGGGGTCACAAAGAATAGGACATGACTAAAATGACTGGACAACAGCATAGTAAGAAAAGGAATGTCATACATTGGCTTTGGAGTCAAAGGTCTTGGGTTCGAATCTGCTGCTCACTGCTGGCATGATCATGGTTAAGTCAAGCTTCCCTGACTCAGTTTCTTTATCTGTGTTGTTGTTGGTTGTCCTTTGTTCAAGAAGACCAATGACATCAGGAGGGTGACGTCTTGACTTGAAAGTGAATAGTCTTTGACTGAGGCAGAGCTGTGCAAAGCCATCAACCATCTCTTCTCCAGAGTCGTTAGAGTCCAGTGGCAAGACATAGGTCAAGATGGCTGCTGATGGCCCTCTCTTCAGTTGTAAAACAAAGAGTGGAGGTTGAGGGAGAAGGCTTTTGAAGTGACCTCCAGGTCACAGATATGGAAACCCTAACACTCCCCGATGCCAGATGATACCTGTGGACTAGATGAGCTCTAGGGTGTTCTTCCTCCCCAGTAGTCGGGCTCCGGAGAAGAGGCAAGGCCACCTTCATCTGTAGTATGAAAGGATTGGACTAGGAAGCCTTTGAGTTCTTTTCAAGCTTTAGGTCCTGGAATGGCAAGAGTGAAGATTAACAGATGGACAGCCTGAGTGTTTCACTGGTATCCATTAAATATTTTTAAAGGTCCAATAGGAAGTCCTCTAGCAGACTGGTCTGATCCTTTATGGAGGATGTATGGAAGAATGTGGACAAGAATTGCAGAGGAAGAAAAGGCATGGGGGGCACAATCAGCAGTAGGGAAAGGAATACCCACGCTGATGATGGAACAAGAAAACATGTTCAGCAATGGTGATCTAAGAGGTCATTCTTAGACTTGACAAACTCAAATTACAACAAGCTCTCATCACTCCTAGTTGATGGGTAGGATGCCTGCTTCATGCTCTCCATGCCTGGGCAATATAATGACCCAGGAGGGATTATGAATTGTATAAATAGGCAGGGGTTTTACTGAAGCATATCTGAGTGGATTCACATCTCTAATATCACAGGTGGGGAGTTGCCAGGGATTGACCAAGCATATCCCCTGTCTTCTATGAGGCCTGGACATTTCCAATATAGAAGATCCCAGAGCCTTCTAGAAAAAAAGGTAGAAAATTTTAGAAGCTATACCTAGATTAGAGACAATGGATAGAGTGTTGGGTCTGGAGTCAGGAAGACTACTCTTCCTGAGTTCAAATCTGCCCTCAGACACTTACTAGTTGTGTAACCCTAGGCAAGTCACTAAACTCTGTTTGCCTCAGTTTCCTCATCTGTAAAATAAGCTGGAGAAGGAAATGGCAAAATGACTCTAGTATCTTTCCCAAGAAAAGCACAGATGGAGTCATGAAAAATCAGACATGACTAAAACAACTGAACGATAATAAAAATAAGAAATGAAAAACATGTGAGTGGAGGAATGTTGTAATGGCAAGCACAGAAGTAGTTCACACCTTGTTTCAGCTATTTAATTAACACCTGCTTCAGTTCAAGTTTCTTTTGAGCCTTGTATCAAGTCTGTTAAGAAACAGAATATGTGAACCCCACAACTTGTGAACCCTAGAACTCATGAACTCCTGCAATAGGAAGGGAAGGAGATAATGACCACATATAAGGAGAGGCTCAGGCTAGAGACAGAAGAACTGAGAAGAGGGCTCTTTTGGTGGCAGAGTCAAGAAGGAGAAAACTTGTGGTATCCTAGCACTCTGTCTGCTCTGTCTGTGTTGATGTTTGTTTGTGACGCTTTGTACAGAAGCCCTGGGACCTTACTGGAAGCCCTGAAAGAGGATTTTCTGGTTGCATGTTTACATAAGTCCTGGAGGAGGGTTTTGGAGGTCCTGGGACTTTACTGATGATTTGTGCTGAACTCTTGGACCTTGTTTGTGGGTCTGTGTTGAGCTCTCAGACCTTGTTGGTGGGTCTGAGTTGATTTCACAGGCAGATAGTGAATTGATGATGGTGCCAACAATGTATATGAATATCATTGTGGCTCTGTCAAGCTTTGTCTTCTCAGAAACAGGAACTGTGAAGGACTTGAGATGGAATGGACACTATGAACTTCAATATGGAATGGGAACTGGACAAGGAGCTGGACAAGGAACTGGGAGTTGCCTGCCTTCGAACCGAGGTGACAGTTGGAGCTGGGACCATGGAAGAGGAACCATGGAAGCTGAGAGCCAGCCTTGAATCAAGCTGAAAGAAGACTTCACTTGGATACTCTGTACTGATTGAGAAGATTATGATTTACTATGACCTAGGGGTGGAGAACTTTGACTTTTGTACTTTGTGATTGAATTAATGATTTTGTGATTGACTAAATGAATGTACTTTGTTGAAAACTATGTGACCACTTTGGTGAAAACTATGTGGCTATTTTAGTGATAAGTTGTTGAGTTGTGACATGGTGAGTGCTGTATTTTGATTTTCTATGAATGTTTTGCTCTGATTTGTTATTGAATAATTAGAGAGCTCACTATACTATGTAATCAGAATCTTGAAAGCTATTCACAGCAGCAGCCCTCTGGAAAGCTGCTCGTGCGTGGCTTTACAGATGTACACTATTGTGGCTAAAGTAAGGGTAAAGAGCTGGCCTCAAAGCCCAGAAGACCTGGGTCAAGATCTACCTCTGGGTAAGTGACTGAGCAAATCATTTACACTCTGAGTTCTCAAGGCATTTAGACTGACAGCTGCAAAGAAGATGCTGGTTTGTGTTGGTAGAGAGAGTTTCCTCACCCAGGAGTTCTTTCTATCAATGAAATCAGGTTCAGCCCCTCCCAGTCCCTTCCATATCATATGAGTGGGGGCAGAGGGACAGATTGTAATAGGCAATAGAGGTTAAATCAACTAATCTTGGTGATTAATTTGAATAAGGGAAGGGGAAATGAGAAAGTCAATGAATGAGAGAGAAAAGTCAAGAATTATACCAACCTGGGTGACTGGAAGAATGGTAGTACTCTGGAAAGGAAATAAGGAAGTTTGGAGGGAGGGTGAATTTAGATGAATTCTGTTTTAGACAAGCTGATGGATCATCCAGGTGGGCTAACATATGTCAGTAGTGTGGGACTAGAATTCAGAAGAGATACTGATTAGGGCTGAATCAGTAGACCTGTGTAGAGGTGATAAATGAAATCCAAAGGAGTTTATGAGATGACGTAGGGGAAAAGCATAGAGTGAAAGGAAGACCTGGAATAGAATGATGAATAACAATACCTCATGCTCAGAGGTGCCTTTGCACCCTTTTAAGGATTACAGGACTGGGATGATAAATCAGCGGAGGAGACTGGGAGGAAAAGTATTCATATCCATGAAAGGAAATAGCAAGTGTCATAGAAGTCAAAGGATGAGAGCATACAGAGAGGGAATGACCAACAGTGTTAAAAGCTGCACAGAGGTCAAGCAGAATAAATATCAATAAAAGCCATGGGATTGAACATCCTTGAAGAAGAAGAAGAAGAAGAAGAAGAAGAAGAAGAAGAAGAAGAAGAAGAAGAAGAAGAAGAAGAAGAAGAAGAAGAAGAAGAAGAAGAAGAAGGAGAAGAAGAAGAAGAAGAAGAAGAAGAAGAAGAAGGAGAAGGAGAAGGAGAAGGAGAAGGAGAAGGAGAAGGAGAAGGAGAAGGAGAAGGAGAAGGAGAAGGAGAAGGAGAAGGAGAAGAAAAGGAGGAGAGGGGAAGAGGAGGAGGAAGAAAAGAGGAGGAGGAGGAAAAAGAAAAGGCAGTGGCAGTGGTGGTGGTGGAAGTAGTAGTAGTAAAAGAAGTAATAGTAGCTTCCAGATAGCATTTTAAGGTTTGCAAAGAATTTTACATATGTCATTTGATCCTGACAACAGCTCAGTGACAGATGCTATTTTAACCTCATTTACAGATAAGGAAACTGAAGTAAGAAGAGGTTAATGACTTGTCCGGGGCCAAAAGCTAGTTAGCAGGATTTAAACTCAAGCTTTCCTAAGTCCAGGGCTCTATTCACTTCACCACCTAGCTATCTCTATAAATCTTCAGTTTCTAACTATCTAAGCAGCTAAAAGATCATTTGCTAACACTAAAGAGAATAGTTTCAGAAGAGGTTTGACAAAGGAAGCCTAATTTTAAGAGACTTGAGAACTGCTTGGGTGGTAACTAAGCAAAAAAAGAAAAGAGAAGAAAATTCTTTCCAAGAGATTGGCCGTGAAAGAGAGGAGACCTATAGGACAACAGCTTGAGGGGATGGAAGGGTCAGGCAAAGGTTTTCCAAGAATGGTGGATATTTCTAGGCAGTAGGTAAGGAACCATCAGACAGCAAGAGATAAAAGATGAGGGACAAGGGGAAGGAATCATTGTCAATGTGGCACATTCATAAGAATGGAAACTGGAGTTCTCTTGCCTGTCAAAAGGCACATGAACTGAATATGCTTGGAAGCAGATGATTTCTTTGATTTGAAAATACCATCTGATGTTTCTGGAGGAAAGGCATAAACTGAAGCAGGCGGTGGAAATCAAATTGTAAATGCTACTGAATGTCTTGTCCACATGTTTATTGAGGTTCTCAGGCTTAGGAATTTGGTGGCAATGAGCAAATGATAACGTTCCCAAGCCTCAATTACACTTACACTACCAACCTCTTGTGAGAAATATGCTTTCTAAACCTTAAAGTATTATATTAAAGTGAGCTGTTATTATTATATAAAGTAGGAAGCCAACAAGCATTTAAGCACCTACTACATGCACTGGGCCACACAGTGGGGATACAAAGAAAGGCCAAAAACAGTCCTCTCCCTCAAAAACTCATATTCTAATGGGCCAAGTGAACAAACAACCAGGTACGTGAAAGACATAGACAATGCGAATAAGAGGTAATCTCATAGGGAAGGCACTACTAAAGGAGCGGTTGTCAGAGAAATGACCATAGGAGAGGCTTTTTTTTAAATTATTTTTTAAAGCAATTGGGGTTAAGTAACTTGCTCAAGGTTACATGGCCAGTTATTTTTGTGTGGCTGCCAAGAATCTGAGGCTGGAACTGAACCCAGGTCTCCCAATTCTGGGGCCAGTGCTCTTACTCACTGCACCACCTGGCCACCCCGAGGCTTTTTATAGAAGGCAGTATTTGAACTGAGCTTTAAATGTACCTAGGTGATACAATGGATAGAGTTTGGCCTCAAGGCAAGTTGTTCAAATCTGGTCTCAAACTTTTACTAGCTGTGGGACCATGGATAAGTCATTTAACTTCAGTTTACTCACTTGTAAAATGGGGATAATAATAGCACCTATGTCCCCAGAATTATGGTGAGAACCAACTGAGATAATAATTGTGAAGTTCATTGCTGTTGCTCTCATTGAGTCATTTTCACTCGTGTCCAACTCTTTGTGACCCCATTTGGGGTTTTCTTGACAAAGATACTGGAGTGGTTTGACATTTACTTCCTCAGCTCATTTTACAGATGAGGAAACCAAGACAAACAGAATTAAATGACTTGTCCAGGAGGAGGACAAGAAGTGTCTGAGGCCAGATTTGAACTCAAGAAGATGAGTCTTCCTGACCTCAGATCCAGCGCTCTATCCACTGTGTTACCTAGCTGCCCCAATATAAATGCTAGTTATTTTATTAAAGAAAGCCAGGAGGCAAAAGTGAGAAGGAAGAATATTCTAGGCATGGGGTAGTCAATAAAAAGGTGTCGTGTTCAACCACAAGTAGGCCAATATCATTGGATTTTAGAATTTATGGAAGGAAGTTGAATGCAAGAGAACTGAAAAGGGGGTAGGATTCAAAGGGCTTTAAATATCAAACATAGCATTTCATGCTATCCTGGGGAGTCTTGAGAGAACCTGGGGAATTTTAATCACCTATAGGTAAAATATGATCTCAGTTGAGCCTCACACTAACCCTGGGAAATTGATGAAATTAGTATCTCTGCTTTACAAATTAGGAAACTGAGGCAGAAGAAGGTTAGATTAAGCTACCACTCACTGCATCTGTGCCCCCCAGAAACACCTGGGAAACAAGAGCTGGAGGAAACCATGGTTTTAGTCTTCCAGAGAAGGAGGGGTACAGAGACAGGGGCAACGTCCACACAACCCATGGGATATTGGGAAGGCTTTGATGTTGGAAGACCTGGGTTTGAATACTGGTTCTGCCACTTATTACCTGTTGATTGTAGCCAGGTTGATCCCTATGCTTCAATGTCTTTGTCTTCACCTATAGAATGAGAGGGTTGGAATAGATGACACTAAGGTCTTTTCTAGATCCAAGTTTATCATCCCTCCATTCCACCTTTTAGAAGGATAACAGAGGAAAATTTGGCTTCAAATTCAACCTTAAATACTTACCAGCTATGTGCCCTTAGGCAAGTCACCTGACCTTCTGTTTGACTCAGTTTCCTCATCTGTAAAGTGGAGATAATGGTTGCATCTAGTGCCCAGAGTTAGCTATGAGGATCAAATGAGATAATATTTGTAAAGACTATATAAATGCTAGCTATCCTTACTAACAAGGTTGTTTTGGCCTTTTGAGGGTGGGGTTCCATTTTGTTTTATTTTATAGTTATCGGTATTTTTTCCCCTCTCCTAAGCTTTCAGCTTCTTCTGTTTCATTTGCATCATCAAATTCAGGTAAAGGCCCTACACCTTTTCCTATCTTTTCTTTTTGCAAAGCCACCATCTCTGCAAAATCCCTCAATGGGAATGTTCCCCCCATGACTATAGAAGAATCAATTAATGTCACATATCTATAAAAATGCTTCTGATTTGTCTCTTTGTAAAAGTAGATGACAAAACATTTCAGGGAAGAAAAAATGCTTGAATGAAGGTAAATATCAAACACCTTTCGGGAATCAAAATACTTTCTGATGATTTTTACAATTTGATTCCCTGGTGTAAGACAACCTAGAGTTGTCTAATAACCATCTAATGAGATCTTTCTGTTGTTTCCAGTGTGTGTCTCCCTCCTCCCCATTGGTTACGCCAAGTTCAAAATGTCACCACAATCACGTTTTTCCCAAAGGTGACTTAGTGACAGCTCCCTTGGAAAAAAACGGATGGTCATATTCAGGTACCTTAGAGTTATAATACATTTGGGTGAGGGGGGAATCATACATTTCCCCAAACTTAGAAGTTTCTTCATCATATAACACATCAGGGAGGAAAGAAGCAAGAGTTGGCATCCGTAAAATAGCAATTAAACGAAAAGGTAAATTACTTATCCCCTCCTCCTTATCCCTCTACTGTCCACATTTTTCGAACATGCTACAAATTTAATTTATGGAAAGAGTTCTGAGGAGAAGAATCTTTGCCACCCCCCTTAAAGTATAGAGAGGGGAAAACATAAATAATTCAGACAATGAGTGCAGAGCTCTGCATTGATCCCTAAAGAACCAGGAAAAGCCTAATTAGAAGCATCTTGTCAGTACTCCAATAGAGATGGCTGTAAGCAAAGAAAAAAAACCAGCATCTTGTGCTGTTGGTGTTGTTAATAAGTTGAGGAACCTGTGATGTCTGTCCTTGGTGTGGACAGGCCCTCCACAGATAGTGGGTCATAACCTTTCTCTCACTTGTGGTCTTAGAAAGTGGACTAAGGCTCAGGGAGGTTAAGAAGCTTGCTCATTGTTACACAGCTTGTAAGTTTCAGTGGCAGAATTTGAACCAAGGTCTTCCTAATTCCAAGTCCAAGACTCTAGCCACTATATTTCTCATTTACTTCAATAAAATCAAATCATACTATATAACAAAAGGCATCATGGAGAAATGGAAAGAATCCTGTATTTGAAGTCAGGAAACCTGGGCTCAAAATTCAAGCTCTCCTTCTGGAGGGTAGGGACTGTCTCTTTTTATTAAATTGTATCCCCCAGCTAGATGGTGCAGTGGACAGAGCACTGGGTCAGGAGTCAGGAAGAACTGAATTGAAATCTGGCTTCAGACACCAAATGTAACTCTGATTGCCTCAGTTTCCTCATCTGTAAAAAGAGCTACAGAAGGAAATGGCAAACTACTCCAGTATCTCTGCCAAGAAAACCCCAAATGGTGTTAAGAGTTGGACATGACTGAAACTATTCAACATCTCCTAGTGTTTAGCACAGTCCCTGGTGGCACTCAATAGATATTCATTAGATTGTCTCTCTCTTTGTCTCTCTGTCTGTGTGTCTCCTTTTGTCTCTCTTTTGTGGACACATGCTCTCTCCTATGCAACTTCTGAAGAAGTCAAGTTTCCTTACAGCTTGGATGGCATTAACTGAACTAGTAAAGAGGGATGGGCTTCCTTCTCCTGCTCCTTTTAGGCTCTGTGGCCTTGAGAAACAAACTCAAAGTCCTTCTGTTTTGTTTCCTTTGTATTCCTCAGCTTCTGAATACAAATGGTAATCCCCCCTGGACCTGGAATTGAGCCATGGTGACCTGGGAGCCAGCATTCTAATGGGGTTGTTGCAGCCAGCCAACCTAACAGAGAAGCCCTGAGAAGCCAGGATTCCTGGGACCCAAGCCCAAGGTGAGCTTTGAACTTGGAAAGTGGGACTGTGTTACATAGGAACTGAGCTAAACTGTGAACCAAATCCTCTTTCCTTCCCAGAGTATGAGGTGGTAGAGGTGGAATTATTCCCCACATGTTGAAGAGCATGTTTGTGCCTTTGTTAGACCTTTGAAGAAACTAATCCTTTGTAAAAGTTAATCCATTAGTAGCTAAATGGTACTGGGATATAGAGGACCCCAATTCCATTTGAAAAGAAGGGGTCAAAGATGACCCTGAAGTTGCCAATCTGGTAACTGTAAGGATAGTGATGGTCTCAACAGAAATAGAGAGGTCTACTAAAACATCTCTGAAATTTGATAACAGTAATAGCTGCTGATGATAACTGATATTTAGGGAACATTTAAACTACATCACAACCTTGGGAGATAGTGTAAGTATTGTTAAAACCATTTTACAGGTGAGGAAACTGAGGCTCAGAGACCCAGGACTACGTAGCTACTACATGGAAAAACCAGAAGTCAGATTCATTGATTCTAAAACCTTTTCAGCATATCACATTGTCCCTTTATAATCCCTACAAATCCATTTTGCCTACTCCCCTCCTCCATTGCCCCCATTAAGTATGATGGTCCTATTTTATTCACCTACAGTCTTCAAATACCTGAAATATTAGTGCACCTGTAGCACCAATGGCTTGGTAGAAAAGCTCTAGAGAGCTTGAAGTTATGTTGCTTCAGCCTTGGTGTGTGTGAGTGGAGGAGGGGAGAGAGATGGGTTGTTATGCTAATGAGGAGGAAGTCACTCCCTCTCTTTGGTCCCTGCCCTCATGTACTCTCAAGTAGGGGACCATCTCCAGTCATTCTGATCTGTATCTTGCCACTGGACCCAAATGGCTAGGGAAGAGCCATCGAGGCTGATGACCTTGCACAACCTCCCTCACTTAAATCCAATTCACTTGCAAGTCATGACATCATCTTCCTGATGTCATGGTCCTCTTTGAGAATGAAGGACAAACAGCAACATCCCCAATGTCTAACGCACAAAAGCCCAGTATACAAATAGTCATTCTTCCTAGAACTTTAAACTCCCCCCTGAAAAATCAATTGTCCTTTCTGTTCCAGCAAACTCTCATGGGGAATTGGGATGGATGAAAAGGTGAACTGAAACACCACCATATTCCTGCTGAGCATCCCCTCCATGCTATGTTGAGTAAACTGTTATAGGGTCTATGAATCTCTCATTTCATTTCAATCCCAAGTCTGAACCCCTTAATCAACCTGTGTTAAGCCTGACCCTAAAGATGGCAACTTCTTATCATCCTAGACATATGCTCAGTCTTGCTAGGGAAGTCCAAAGAGAATCTGCCCCCTTCCCCCACCAGTTCCTAAATCTTTCCTTATCTCCTGCCCAGAAGCAACACCTCCCTCCTCTCCTTTTTTTTCCCCTACCTCCCAGTAGCTGAACCTTTAACTAAGTCACTCACATTATCCCCTCTGGGGATAACTAGGCACAAATTCAGAGACCCAAAAACCTCTGACAATTCACCTAATTCATTTCTCAAGTCATCCTGTTAAATTGTATTTCAACATTACTGAGATACTTATCTACTCAGCAGTTATAACCAAGGAGGATTATCACAGGAATAGAAATCAGACTTAAAATTCTTTTCCCTGCCCTACCACAGAAACGGAATCTTGGGCATGGCCTCCAGTCTTTTATTGTCTCAGATCCCCATTTGGTCTAGCCCTGAAGGGCAAATCTTTTGCTTGAACTGTGTTCTAAGTAATTCTTTGTCTCCCTGCCCAATTTGACCCACCAAAGCACAGAGGAGATCCATTTTTACCTCTAGCCTTTCTTTAAAAATGGAACAGAGAATGGTGAAATATTAAAGAGAAAATAAGCATACATGAGTTCAGAGGGAAAGCCTAGAATCTAATCATCCAGATAGAGGCTGAGAGCAAGGCCAGGACTTAAACTGTTTAAAAGTAGAAGAATAATCAAAGAATTCACAAATAGCGTCGGAATTTGGAGTAATTAGTTAAGATGATAGTTAATTAAACTCACAGGCAAATAAAAATACTCTACTTATTCAAGGCCAGAAATATCACCATACTAATTATGTCTCTTTCTCCTTTGTGATTTTTGAATATTGGTAATTAATTTTTATAGTTGAATCACAATGGTTTTTTACATCATAGTTATGGTGAAACGGCTTGTGAAAATAAATATTAGTCATGTCTTTACATGCTACTTTTTTGTTTGTTTGTTTGGTTTGCTTTGGTTTCATAACCTTCTAGTCTTTGGGGGAGCTTAGCCTAGTAAGTGACCCACAAAAAGCAAAAATCCCGAGTTCCACCATCACTTTCCATGAGAATTTTAAATGCAATAAAAAGCCGCAGTTAAGCAAAATCCAACTAAGTAGAAGGAAAAAGGAAAAGAAATGCTGAGAGTGTATCTTAGGGCTGATTGTTGTTTGTCCTTCCTTCTGGAAGAGGACCTTGACATCAGGAAGGTGATGCCATGACGTGCAAGTGAATTGGATTTAAGTGAGGGAGAGCTGTGCAAAGTCACCAGCCTCACTTTCTCCTTGGGAGCCATCAGGCTGGTACAAATTCAAATGAAAATCTTTTGACTTCTACATTTTAACATAATCTATTGATCAATCGGCATTTATTTACTAAACTCCAGCCATGCAGCAGGCAGGCAAGAAGCAGTATGAGAGTGAATAAAGGGCTGGACTCACAGTCATGAAGATTTGAACATTCACTGGCTGTGTGACTCAGGACAATTCACTCAACTTTCCAATGCCTCAGGCAACTCTCTAAGACTGTTATAGAAAGGTTCTTCCCTTGTGTTAGTAGAGGATTGGGTTGTTCATAGGAAGTTCCTGACACAGATGAAATCACCAATCCCAATTGCCCTCCAAAAAATATTGTGCCAACATTGTGCTGGGTCCAGGGCACTCAAGATACAAAGTTCAAAATAAATAAATAAAGGTCCATACATTTAAGGAACTTATTAGGAGGAAGAACATTTAAGGCAATGAAGTGGCACAGTGGATAGAGGGTCTGACCTAGAATCAGGAAAACTTGAGTTTGAATCCTACCTCAGGCACTTACTAACTATAACCCTAAACAAGTTTCTTTACCTCTGTCTGCCTCAGTTTCTTCATCTGTAGAAGTTTCTTTTGGGCAACTAGGTGGTGCAGTGGATAGAGTGCCAGGTCTGGAGTTCAAATGTGACCTCAAACACTTACTAGCTGGGTGACCCCAGGTAACTCACTTAACCCTGTTTGCCTCAGTTTTCTCATTAGTAAAATGAACTGGAGAAGGAAACGGTAAACCACTCCGGTATCTTTGCCAAGAAAACCCCAGATGGAGTCACAGTCAGATACAACTGAACAACAAGAAGAATCTCTTTATTACTCTGACCAGTGTGGTTGTGAAGATTAAATAAGACATTTCATACTACATAAAGGCTAGCTAGTATTATTTATAAGTAAGTAATTGAGGGGAAAGGGAGAGGGAAGCAGGAAAGGCTTCATGTAAGAGGTGGCACTTTACCTGAGCTTTGAAGGGAAGTAGGGATTCTAAGAGATGGAGGTCACTGAGAGAGGGCTTTGAAGATATGAAAGTACTTCTGTGAAAAGCCACTGGGATGTTGTATATAAGGAATAGCTAAGTAGGTCACTTAGGCTGGGTCATAGGTAGTATGAATGGTTGTAATGTGTTAATGAGGTAAAGATAAAGGTAGGTTGGAAAAGCTAGACTGGAGCTAAACGTGAAGGACTTTTAAATGCTATTAAGAGGAGTTTGTATTTCACCTTAGAGGCAATAAGAATTTTTATTTTTTTAAGAGCAGGAGAGGGACATACCGTGTTTCCCTGATAATAAGACCTATCCCGAAAATAAGCCCTCCCATTACTGTGTAAGATTCCTCTAAAATAAGCCCTCCCCCGAAAATAAGCCCTATTGAGATTGCTACTGTAGTGAAGGTGATCCCCTGCTCTACACGCTACATTATCGCGCCCCCCCCCCCGAAACGCACGCCGCGCTTCAAGCTGCATCCAATCAGAGCTGCAGCAGTGTTCTTCCCCAGTGATTTGCTTATTGAATAAAGGTACATTTTTTGTTCACATTTACCTGTTTATTAAAATTGCTGTCAATGTTCATTAAAATAAGCCCTCCCCTGAAAATAAGCCCTCTGGTGTTTTTCTGTCCAAAAAAAATTAATAAGACAGTGTCTTATTATCGGGGAAACATGGTATTCAGGAGTGTGCTAAAACCAGTTTATACTGACTCCCAAGAGCTAATTAAATTTTCATAGTGAGCATGCTGAAATCAGCAAACACTACAAATCACAGCTTGATTTGTTGTTTCATTGATTGTCTAGATTTAATAATGTGATAGAGAAAATGTTAGCAATGGAGATTAAACTTAGAAGTGTATCATGGAAATATTTTTTCCCCTTGAAAGCTGATTGTTAAACATTTACTAACATATACCTGGAAATAGTCATACCTGTCCTTTAGTAACAGCATTTTGGCAACTGTGCAGAGGATGGGTTAGAGATGGGTAGAAATGGAGGGAGGGAAAGCAGTGAGAAAGTTATTGCAATAGTCCAAGAAAGAGTTGAAAGAACCTGAACTATGGTGGTAGCTATTGATTTGAGTGCAGAGAAGATGATGGATCCATGAGATTTGTTAGCTCTAAATCTGTGATCCCATGTCCTATGTACTACTGATTCAAAGAATCACAGAATTTGAGTTGGACAGGACCAGCTACTCCAAACCATATGTGGAAGAAATCCCCATTAAAACATGCATTCATTAACTAAGCAAATATTTGCTAAATGTTTACTTGTATTTGTAACACCATGCCAGACACTGGAAAGGATAATAAGAAGTCTAATACATAGAAAACTCTTCCCTGAATATATCTACAAACTAGTTGGAGAAAATCAACAGCCTAATAATTGAAACATTCACCAAAGATAGATACCAAATATAGAACCATAATAATGGTGCTGAGTGACAATAAGAATAATGAAATCAGTTCCAAATATATGTACAGATACAGTGGGAAAAATTAGAAAAGTTGTCCATGATGGTAGCAGTACTTTTCTGAAGACCATATTGTTTTCTTCCCT
This sequence comes from Petaurus breviceps papuanus, assembly GCF_028583685.1. Classification (NCBI taxonomy): domain Eukaryota; kingdom Metazoa; phylum Chordata; class Mammalia; order Diprotodontia; family Petauridae; genus Petaurus; species Petaurus breviceps. The sequence goes on along the minus strand of NW_027187335.1, from coordinate 4,335,020 downwards.
TTTAAAGGGCTCATTTCCGCCTGGTTGATCATGGACCAAACTCTTACACTCCTTAAACAGCATGAAGACATATAGAATGAATTGACAATTCCCCAAACCAAACCTGAAAATTCTAGATGAAAATTTAATAGAACATAATCCACAGGAGGCACCCCCCCCAAAAAAAAAATTTTCCTCTTTCTACCTCCAATTCCCAGAGTAAATTAGGCCTATCTTTTAAGAAGATAGCCAGGCTCTCTATAATGACCTTTCAGAGTGTTAATTTGTCCACTTAAAAAAGAAACATTAGTAAGGCCAAATAAAGTATGAAGAGTGATGATAGAACATCTTGGGAACGTAGGGGTTGTCAGTGACACCTGTGTATTCTGCAAATGAAAAATTTATACTGAAGACGAGAGGTACAGTTGGAGGGGAGTTTTTTGGTTGTTGGGGTTTTTTTTTTCTTAAGGATTAAGGTTTTTTTCTTTCATGTTTTCTTTTTATGCCCCTCGTTTGAGAAAGGATAATTTTACATTATTATTATTGTTTTTCTTTCAGCTCAGAAAAGAGAGGAGCTCAGGGGGCAGTTTCTCACTCTCCCTTTTTCCATTCTCCTTCTCCTCCTCTGTCCTCTCTCTCAAGGCCCAGAAGCTATCTTGCTTTTTTTTCTGCTTAAACAAAAGCCCCAACATATGTCAGCAAGAGTAGTGCAATGAGACCCAGGGCAAAGTCTCTTTATTCTCTGATGTCCCTTCCAGTTCTAAATGTCTGATTCTTTTATCTTCCCTTGTAGATCCTTTCCTTGGTAGATACAAGGGAGGTATCTACTCCTTGTTGAGGAGGTACTTTCCTTGCTTCTTTCCCCACCATTTTGACCATCTGTCTGAATCTCTTCTCCTTTAGCCCTTCCTTCAAGGTAGGTGTCTTCTTTGACTGACTATGGTTTTTGGCATTTACTCTTAGAAATTGTTAAAGTTAAGTTCCCAATACAAGTTAGCTATATGACCAAGCTCATTCTCATTTGGGTGGACAATGATTTGCTAATTTGTCTGTGAGTCAAAATTTCCTCCAATAAGGTCGACACATGGTTTTATTCTGTAGAAATACTGCGTTTAAACTTATGCTCTTGAAGAGAGGTTAGTTAGAATACAAATTGTTGATTTAAATGTGCCAAGATATGTTAAGGCAATAGAGAAGGGATCCTAAATCCACAAGACTCTTGGAATAAGTACCTAAGGGGTAGGTGGGTGGCCCAGTTGATAGAGCACAGGGGCTGGAGTCAGGAAGATTTCTCTTCCTGAGTTCAAATCTGGCCTCAGATGCTTACTAGCTGGGTGATCCTGGGCAAGTCATTCAGTCCATTTGCCTTGGTTTTCCTCATGAGCTGGAGAAGGAAATGGAAATAGAAACACTCCAGTATTTTTCCCAAGAAAATCCCAAATGGGATCAAGAAGACTCAGACATCTCTGAAAAAAAGACTCAAAAACTTGTAATAGGTATAAAAGGAGCAAATGGTCATAAGAAAAATATCACAAACCAAGTTAAACATGTCCACATGGTAGCACATGACCGGCTATCATATGAATATTAGGAACTTTGAAACTGATGTAACCTTAGAGATCATCCAATCCAAGTCCTTTGTATTCAACATGGAGGAGAATAGTATGAAGGTTCATTAGACTTAAAATAGGGCACCTGGGTCCAGGCTCTCCCAATTACTAGCTTTGAACAAATCACTTAACTTATCTGAGCCTCAGTTTCCTCATTTGTAAAATGAGGTTAATAACCACAGAATTTCAGAGTTAAAGGGAACCTTGGTGGCCATCTAACCTGACCCAGACTAGAAAAAGCACTACCTCTACAATAACTTCAAAGTTGTTGATCAGACTGTTTGAAGACTTCCAAAGAGGAGAAACCAATTATATCAGAGGCAAGTCATCCAGGAGGGCTCTGGTAAATGTTTTACAACCAGTTCTCTGAAAACACAAACGACAGCTATAACAATAGCATTTGTATAGCACCTACTATGTGCCAGGCACTATCCTAAACAGAACTTTGAGAAGGAAGTATTATTGTTATCCTCATCTTACAGTTGGGGAAACTGAGGTAAACAGAAGTCAAATGACTTACCCAGAGTCACACAGCTGAGTGGAATTTAAACTCAGGTTATCCTGAATCCAGGCCCAGAGTTCCTTCTACTATACCAAGACCCCCTTTAAAATTTAATAATTTAATCTGCAGTATCGACATTTTCTCAATCACTCAATCAACAAAACAATAAATCAGCCGTAATTTGTAGCATTTGCTAATTTCCAAGGTGAAAATGCCCTTGCTGAAAATTTAACAATTTGGCTCTAAAATGCCCTTGAAACCATCCCACCAGAGATAAGCCCTAATTTATACTTTTTAATTTCTGCAAAATATTGTCACTTTACAATGCTGCCCTTGCATATGGAGTTTCATGCTGAAAAGAATAGAAAAAAAGGTTTTTTTATGTAAAAAAAAAATTAGACTAACTGGTAAAGCATGTAAGATATTGCCTCACTTATAGATGACTATTTAAATGACTGAAAGGAATAAGAAAAGAATTTTAGTTTAATAAAAATTGATCAAATATGTGTGTAAAGAAACACAATTTCCACATGGGATTTAAGCAGTTTGATACAGAAAATGATTCTTGTAAATTAAAAAAGTACTTAAATTACTTTGTAAAAAAAGGTAGGGTGATGATTTGAATATGATCAGTTTGATGATCTAACCGAGCAGAGAAAAAAACCTTTATTTATTAAAAACCAATAACACGGGAATATGAAGAAACTCAGTTTCAAGGACATAGACTGTGCTGAGGACTATTTTGAGAACTTAGAGCTTCAGGGTAATATGGTCCCTGAGTTCATTTGCATATAATTGTTTTAAGATTAAGAGCAGAGCCAAGACAGTAAAGAAAAGTCAGGAACTCACCAGAGCACTCCCAAATTGCCCTTCAAAAACTTTAAACAATGCCTCAAAATAAATTCTAGAGCAGCAGAATCCACAAAAGGACAGGGTGAAACAATTTTCCAGCCCAAACAATTTAGAAGGTTGGCAGGAAAGATCTATCACACCAAGGTAGTAGTGGAGCACAGGCTGTGCCAATGCAGGCAGAGCCCTAGCAAACCAGGATCAGACCCTAGGCACTACTGAATCAACAATAGCAACAGCAGTGCTGCTCCCAGAGTTCTCAGCATATTCTAGTTTTTGTTTTTTAAAAAGAACCTGACTATAAAAAGTTACTATGGTGACGGGGAAGGTCACAACACAAACTTAGAAGAAGACAACAAAGTCAAAACTGCTACATCCAAAGAAAAAGTGAATTAGTCTCAAGTCATGGAAGAACTCACAAAGAATTTTTTAAATCAAATTAGAGTGATAGAGAAAAAATTGAGAGAAGAAATGAGAGTGAAAATCATGGGGAAAAAAAGAGTCAGCAGCCTGGTAAAGGAGGCACAAAAAATACTGAAGAAAATAGCACCTTGTAAGACAGAATAGGCCAAATAATAAAAGAGGCACAAAAAATCCACTATAGAGAAGATCTCTTTAAAAAGCAGAACTGACCAAATGGAAAAGGAGATACAAAAGCTCAATTTTTAAAAATTCCTTAAAAATTAGAATTGGGCAAATGGAAGTTGATGACTCCATGAGACATCAAGAGGAAATAAAATAAAATCAAAATAATGGAAAAAGAGAAAAAAATGTAAAACATTCCACTGAAAAACAACTGACCTGAAAAATAAAGGAGAGATAACTTAAGAATTTTGGACTACCTGAAAGCAATGATCAAAAAAATAGCATAGATATCATCTTTCAATAAATTATCAAGGAAAATTGACCCAATATTCTAGAATCAGAGGGAAAAATAGACATTGAAAAAAATCCACTGATCACCTCCTAAAAGAGATATCAAAATGAAAACTCTCCAGAATATTATAGCCAAAATTCAGAGCTCCCAGATCAAAAAGAAAATAATGCAAGCAGTCAGAAAGAAATAATTCAAATATTGTGGAGCCTCTGTCAAGATAACACAAGATTTAGCAGCTTCTACATTAAAGGACTTGAGGGATTGGAATATGATATTCCAGAGGGCAAAGGAACTAGGATTACAACCAAGAATCACCTACCCAGCGAAACTAAATATAATCCTTCAAGGGGAAAAATATTCAATGAAATAGAGGACTTTCAAGCATTTCTGATGAAAATTCCAGAGCTGATGAGCAAATCTGACTTTCAAATACAAGATTCAAGAGAAGCATACAAAAGCAAACAGAAAAGAGAAATCATAAGGCATTCAATAAGATTAAACTGTTTACATTCCTACACAGGAAGATGATACTTGTAACTCCTAAGAACTTTCTCATTATTAGGGCAGTTATAAGGAATGTACATAGACAGAAGGTACAAGTATGAATTGAATATGATGGGATGATATCTAAAAAAATAAAAGGGGTGAAAAAGACAAATGCACTGGGAGAAGGTGCAAATTGTCTCACATAAAAGAGGTGTAAAGGAGTTTTTACAGGAAGAGGGAAGGGGGGAGGGGAAGACTTATATTTTACTCTCATGAGAATTGACTCAAAGAGGGAATACCTTACACAATCAGTTGGGTATAGAAATTTATCTTACCCTGCAAGAAAGTAGGAGGGAGGCAAAGCTGATAGAAGGGAGAGCAGATTGGGGTAGGTGATAGTCAGAAGCAAAACGCTTTTGAGAATGGACAGAGTAAAAGGAAAGAGAGAATAGAATAAATGAGAGGAAATAGTATGAGAGAAATACAGTTAATAATCATAACTGCAAAAAAATTTACAGCAAGTTTCTCTGATAAATGCCTTATTTCTCAAATACATATAGAACTGAATAAAATTTACAAAAATAATAGCCATTCCCCAAATGATAAATGGCTAAAGAATATGAACAGGCAATTTTCAGGCAAAGTAATCGAGGCTATTGATAGCCATATGAAAAAAATGCTCTAAATCACTTTGGATTAAAGAAATGCAAATTAAAACAATTCCAAGGCAGAACCTCACACTTACACGATTGGCTGATATGACAGAAAAGGAAAATGACAAACTTTGGAGGGGATGTGGAAAAATTGAGACACTAATGTTGTGAACTGATTCAACCATTGTGCAGAGCAGTTTGGAGCTATGCCCAAAGAGCTATTAAACCATGCCTACCTTCTGACCCAGCAATACCTGTACTAGGTCTTTATCCTAAAGAGATAAAAAGCAAAAGGAAAACGACCTACATGTATAACAATATTTATAGCAGCTCTTTTCTGGTGGCAAAGAACTGGAAACTGAGGAGATACTCATCAATTGGGGAGTGGCTGAACAAGTTGTGGTATGTGATTGTGATGGAATACTATTTGCTACAAGAAATGACGAGCAGGATGCTCTCAGAAAAACCTGGAAAGATTTACATGGATTGATGCTAAGTAAAGTGAGCAGAACCAGGAGAAGATTGTGCATGGTAACAGCAATACTGTACAATGATGAATTGTGAATAACTTAGACATTCTAAGCAATACAATAGCCCAAGACAATTCTGAAGGACTTATGATGAAAAATGTTATCCATCCCCAGAGAAAAAGCTGATGGAGCCTGAATGCAGATCGAAGCATACTTTTTTACTTTATTTTTCTTGTTTTTTTTTTTCTTTTGGGCTGATATTTCTTTCACAACATGACTAATATGGAAATATGTTTTGCATGACTGCACATTATAACCTATATCAAACTGCTTGCCTTCTCAATGAGGGAGGAGAGGACAGAAGAAGGGAAAGAATTTGGAACTCAAATTTTTTTTTAATGTTGTTACATGTAATTAGGGAAAAAATAAAATACTACATAAACATAGTGGGGAAAAAAAGACTTAAGAAGGTAAGTGGATCTGTTTAACTTCTGATAAGGTGCAAGTTGTAAGAAATTCCCTTCAAAGAGAAAAGAGATATTACAGTTGCTTAAAAAAAAGCAAACATCTATTTAATAAAATTTATGTTACTTTTAAAAAAGAGAGAGAAATCAAATAACTATTTAGAGAGCGAGGGAGTGATTAAGTAAAAACCTGCAGTTCTCAATTGTGAGATATCCTGAGCAAATGGGTTTTTCTACTCATGTTTCCCTGCCAGGTTTCTGTAGAATGGTGCCCTCTCCTCTCTCTTCTCTTCTGTCCTTACACTCCACTGATTGAAGAGTGAGACCTGGGTTTTTATGTGGATTGTGATGTATTTATTATTACTCCATTTGCTTTAATACATGACAGCAGCCTGTGTCCTCTACCCAAAGGGGAGTCTTTCATAGCCCCCTTGTCCTAGCATTATTGATGCTGGCTCTCTGCATCCTTCTTTTTGGAGGTTTTGAGCAGACCTTAAAAGCAGTATGTAAATGTTATTATTATTATGAGTATGTCAGTGGTATGGCACAATAAGATTGGACTGTTCATCTTGTCTTTGCTGCAAAAGAGTCTTCCATTTGAGTCAAGATAAGCATTATCTATGAAGTTATAGATTTTAGGGAGCTGAGAAAGACCTTAGTAGATTAGGGATGTGAAGCAAAAATAACTGAGAGAAATAAATTTTATAGGTAAACAGAAAAATAAATAGTTGGTATGAATTCAAGTATCCTAAAGGACTTCTTTTTATCCCTAAATTACTCCATTAATGGCTTTATAGCACTCCCTGGACACACTTTCTATTAAGTAATGTCAATACATATCCATTTGCCAAGGTAGCATTTGCAGTTACAATTTTAATCTCAGGATTTGTAGTTCAAAAAGAAAAACCTTTTCCCTCCAAATGATCTGACTCTTGTGATGTTTAAGCCAGAAGGCAGACTTGAGTCATACATGGGAGTTCTTAAAGGGGTATATAGACAGGAGAAGGAATGGGACCTAAATAGCTAAGCAGCAGCAGTAACAATGGGGTCATCCTCCCCAACCCTACTGAGGACCTAATGAGCTGAGTCAGAAAGAATTGACTGTATTGGGACAATAGGAGAAAGCAGAAATCCAAAGGAGTGCTGAGCTACAACAGTGGAGGGGAGAAATCAAGGAGAGAGGGCCATCAGCTCCTACCAAGCACCTTGGAGAAGATTGAGATGGAAATCTCAAGTTGTGCCTACCTCTTTATAAGGATTGAGGAAAGTTCCAAGAAAAGGTACAATCTTTTTCTTCTACCAATTTGTTTTTCCCATTCATTAACAGAAACTGCGACATACTCTAATTTTTTCTGTATTCCAATGTTTCCGACAATCTGAATTTTTCCCTTGGCCATAATAAGGCCAAGGGTTAAAAAGAGATAAACATAAATTTAAATTTGGCCAGAAAGGCTTAAATATTGGGAATTTTCCTAAATGAGGGTTCTGAACCATTGTGATTATACTAGTTTGGCTTTTAACACTTTTTACCTGTAAATAATATTTTTAATTTTTTTTTAACTTTTAATATAAACTTAATATTTTCTTTAATACAAAATTTACTATAAGCATAATATATAAACTAAATATATAATATATGAATAGATATTGTATAAATTCTAAATATATAGAAACAATTATACATTATGATTATATAAATATGCTTATACAATTATATAAATTGAATAATTATATAAATTATTTAATACATAAGACTAAATATACTATAATATAAACTTAAAGGAGGTGATTACAGAGACCTGAAGTGTCATTATATTGTCCCTAGGGTAGAAAATGAGCTAATTGTTTTAACAGGGTGTGGCTGATTAACACTCTAACCAGGAGAAGATGGTGACCAGGGTCTTCTAGTCAATTGCACTTCCTAAAGTAGTAATGATGTGGTCTATCCCCAAAATGCAAGGGTACAGGGAAGGTCTGCCTCAAAAGAATTTGACCACTCAAGCCTTCTTTCAGTCCAAGTAGCAAGTTTATTATGACACTGGTTGGGTGGGCAAGATTCCTCGTGAATCTCTGGTATTTGTGACTCCAATACAAGTGGGCCACATTTTAAGAATCTGCATGATTTAATAGGAATAAGATTGGTATTTGTATACAGAAAGACTGTGAGAAGATCTGGATGGGATCAAGGAGTGGCAAGTAGGCTGGGGTAGGCCAGGTACAGAGAGTAAGCCCCTCAAGGAAACAGCAGTTAAAAGGACGGGTAGGATGCCTCAGGAAAATGCCAGGGACTTGATTGCTGAAATTTGTGGCAAAGTTGAAGGGCTTTTTAGGAGTCCAGGTCCTATGCCCATCAGTCACACTCACAATTACTGGTTTTACATTCAGCTACTCAGGAAATTCAGTGAAGTGCCTTCCCTTTTACCACTAACATTTCACATGGAATCTAGTTAATTGAGGTTAGCAATTAGCAATTTCACCATAGCTTGAATGCAAAACCCTCCCAGATAATTTCCAACACAGAGCAACTATATTCATTTGTGATGCCCAAGGTCAATTCCACAAACATTATTGGACCAAAATAAATTTAAGTTTGAATTTCGTTAATGGTGATTTCAGGCTGAAAATCTTGTATAGGAAGACAAACTGCCATCCCTATTTTAAAGTTAATATAGAGAAGAGAAAAGGAATTAAGAGTTTCATTATATGTGAATTCTTTGGGAACTAATCAAATTAGCAGAAACTAGGTTAGTTTTGTTTAGCAGTTAAATCATGAAACATTAAAAGAAAGTGTAAGGCACATGAGGAAACATGCACCTGCTGAAACTGAAATAGGTAAAATACCAGATACTTTGCAAATTCAATAAGATATGTTATTTATATATAAAAAAGTTTCTATTGGGCTGGTTGAGAATAAATGTCTTGAAAGGTCAAATAAAGTTATGAGAAAAAAGTAGGCCAATACCAGGAATAAATCTATCAAGTGGCAGAAGTTCACTATTTTCATTGTTCCTGAAAAGCTACCTTCTAGTTTTCACAGATAATTAACCAGAGGAGTAAGAGGAGAACCTCCAGAGTTTAAGCCTACAAGTCAAAGGTGATTATTCAAAGAAAACAAAAAAAACTTGATAGTTTCATTCTGAGCAGAAGTAGTTCTTCCACCAATTCTTTGGGAAATCCATGTGTGTAACGCAGACCAGAGGCAGGATTTCCATGAATTCACATAAATGCTGTCCCAAAGATAATTGGTTCCGTTATGTATGATGATACCTCTCAAAGAACAGAGAGTGGAGTCATTCTGCCATGGGGCCTAAGTGCTTCCAGGTATGTCTGAATTAAACTCCTTTCCCTCTTGGTCATTGCCCAAAAGGCCAATTTTTTTTCTATTATCCAATACTCTATGGAACCCATCCTTGGACTGCCAAAAAAACCTGACAAGACTCAGCTTTTATGGGCCAACTTGAATCTAAGTCATGCTCAGAGAGGTGGATGATATACTGCCTCTGAGCCTGGCCTTGGCCCCAGATTCTTCTGCTCTTAATGGATTCAAAAAATCAGTTGGCTTACCAAATTGTCTGAAGAATCTGTCTCCCAAGGTTGTCAGAATGTAATCAGCATAACCCATATTTCCTCCAGGGAAGTTAGTCTGCCAGAAGCAGTGGGGTGGGGGGAGGATAGAATGTCTAGAAAGTGGGATCACTAAGAGAAAGATAAGCTCGGGCAATGCCAATCAGGAAAATTATGGTCAAAGTACACCGCATGAGAAAACCTTCCCTGTGCCATCTTTCCAATGAGCTCATTTCAGAATGAGAAGAATGAACATTGCTGGGCTTTAATGATTCAGTCTAAGTCAACGCACATTTATGAAGGGTCTACTGTGTATGTGATCAGGGTAGTTAGGCAGCACAGCGCACAGAGCGCTGGCCCCAGAGTCAGGAAGACTCATTTTCCTGAGTACAAATCTAGCCTCAGATGCTACTAGTGTGACCTTGAGCAAATCACTGAACCCTGCTGGCCTCAGTTGTTTCATCTGTAAAATGAGCTGGAGAAGGAAATGACAAACCACTCCAGTATCTCTGCAAAGAAAACACCCAAATGGGGTAATGAAGAGTCAGACATGACTGAAAAGTGACTGAACAATGGAATATACACTATACTCACCAATGGAAGTACTGTGTGTAAAGCGGGGGAGGGGCAGTATAATGAGCCTTATGCCTAAGGGAAGGAAACAAGCACCTACTACGTGCCAAGTCCTGTGCTCAGCACTTTTTGACAAATATTATCTCATTTGACACTCACAAAAACCCTGCGGATTATTATCCCCATTATACAGTTGAGGAAACTGAGGTAGACAGGGGGTGACTCAGGTTCACACAATTAATAAATGTTTGAGACTGGATTTGAACTCAGGTCTTTATGACTTCAGGTTCAGGACTCTCCACCATACCACCTCAGTGCTTCTAAGGTACTTTGTGTGAAATGGGAGGAGGGGCAGTAAAGTGAAAAGATCATTGGAATTGAAAGCAGGGAACACATGGTCTGTTAATTAACTGGCCAGGGTAGGAAAAAAAGTAAAAATGGTGCCAGGAAGACCTGAAGGCAAATTCAGTCTCAGACATTTACTAGCTTGGGCAAGTCACTTAACCCTGTTTGCCTCAGTTTCCTCATCTGTAAAATGATCTGGAGAAGAAAATGGCAAACTACTCCAGTATCTCTGCCAAGAAAACCCCAAATGGGGTCACAAAGAGTCAGATACAATTGAACAACAACTGACCAACCTTATAAGATAGGATAACTTTTCTAGGTTTCAGTTTCCTCATCTGTAAAAGGGATTAAGCTAGACATTCTGTAACCTCCTTTTCCATGCTCTGGTTCTATGAATAAGTTTTTGCCACCAGACAGCCCTCATGGAAATGGAAGCTGGGTTTGTTTAAAAAAGGTAGCTTCATTGTCCCAGACCACAGACAGAAGGTAAAAGAACTCTTAGCTCTGACTCCAGTTTGATCCACTTAAGCTATCTGAGAACCCCTTTCATTCGGGAGAAGTGGCAAGAGGGATAAACACTGGAGAGACGGATACATCTTTCTCCCTGGACCACATAGCAGCTCTACTGAAGAGGAGACTGATGTTACCAAGAGAGTATAGCTTTTTTTTTTTTAATCTCAACTTGAAATCCCAGAGATATTAATGAACCAAAGATGATTCTACTTTGTTTAAATCAAGAGCGCCGCATCTGTGCAGGGCTTTCAGCTCCCCAAAGAATTGTTCCTCCCTTTTTCTTCACAGTGATGATACTTTTCAAGTAATCAAAATGCAGTGGCCATTCTCATACATACATATGTGTGCACACACACACACACACATAAAAGTGAATTAGATGTAGGAGATAAAATACCTGTTCCGATCTACATGGGGAAGCATTACCACCCAAGATTTCCTCAGGAGCATTTTTTGCTTCTAAGATACCAAATAATTCAGTCTTAGGAAATTTTGAAAGGTATTTTAGAATTCATGATGATTACATCCCTTCTTACCTTGCCTTGCCATTTTTCAGCCACAATTCACATCCTTAAATCAATTCAACAATATTTAGTAAGTATCTACTGGGTGCCAGGCACTGAGATACTGTGCCATGTTCTGGGAATACAAAGACAAAAACTCTTAAGGAGTTGAGATTCAGGGGATCAGAGAATGGGGGGGGGAGGGTCAATACATACACAAAGAAACCAACATAAAATATAGAGTACTTCCTAGGAGACTGGTAGGGAAGTGAAGAGTACTAACAACTGGGGAAATAAGGAAAGGTTCATTGTAGGAGGTGTTACCTGAGATGAGCCTTGAAGGGGAGCTTGAGATAGAGGCAAGGAGAGAAAATATTTCTGGCATAGAGATAGTCCATGAAAAAAAAAAACAACATTGAGGTGGTAGATGGAATGTTGTGAATGGGGAAAAGCAAGTTACACATTGCCTAGAACAAAGAACAAAATTATAGTAATCTGAAATTCATCTTGAAAGCTAAGTAAGGATGAAATTTTCTTCAAAGCTTTAAAAGTCAAACAAGCAAGTTTAAATTTTATCCCAGAGAGTCACAGAAGCTTCTTAAGGAAAAAAATGGCCTGGCAGACCCACTCTTTAGCTGGGTGTAGGCATGTGGGAGAGAGCAGAGGCAGGGGAAAATATCGCTATTAAGGGCCTGAACTAGGATGGCAGCCATGTGAGTGGAAAGGATGGGACGGATGCCAAAGATGTTGTGGAGATAGATTTGGAAACACTTGGCAACTGAATGGATATACTAGGGTAAGAGATAAAGAGACCAAGTACAATAAGTCCATTGAAGAAACACAAATCCACATAAGTGAAATACTTATTTAAAACAATAAATTAAAATGTTTCTAAGGCAGGGTATTAGTGTTCTAAGAATGATTAGAAAAGAGTGACTGACAGAATTCTGTTGATGGCCACATTTGCTCTTTGGTCTTACAAAATGCATAACTTTGGACAGGGCCAATATAAATAGATGCCAAAAGCAACTCGGTTTCTCCTTTTGGAAGACTGAATTCTTGGAGATCTAAATGTTACTGAAAGGGTTATGGCTTAGTGTGAGAAAACCCAAGACTAGACTCTTCAGGAGAATCAATGAATCACACAACCAATGAGTATTTAATGGGCATCTCTATAACACACCTGGCAGAGTCCTCCTGGTCACTGAGGGAAACAAAAGGAAAGCATGAGACATGGTCAAATGATATACCCCAATGGGTAAAGGAATGTCTTCTCAGGAAATGCGGGGGTTTTCAGGGAGAGATAGCCAACCTCTCAGAAAAATACCAACACAGAAATAACAAATCTGAAAATCATTTGTTTCTAACAACAGCAGCCAGGTTTGATGATTATATTCAGGATCAAGGAGGGGAGCCCTACACAGACACATCAGGGAGAGGAAAAAAGCAGGCAATCACAAAAGTCTAATGAACCTCTCTTCAAGTAAGGGGAAAAGGAGAGATTTCCAGCTGAGATGAGGTGACTTGACATAAGGAAACACACTGGTAAAAGAAACAGCAGAGGCCCAGGGATCCTCCTAAATGCTAACCACTGTGACAGAAAGTAAGCAAGGTTTTTTTGTCTGTCCCTTTAGAAAAGAGTGCCAAGTGAGTAGATACAACTCTATAGTTGAGTGGCAAGGATGGTATAGTACTAAGGGGAAGTAATGAGTCGGTACTTTTGCTCTAGAGAGATGCAAGTGCCTGCCATACCAGCTGGTATTGTTAGCAACTTGAGGCATTAATGTAATACAGTGATGCCCTCTGAAAATAGAGTTGATAAAGAATTAACGTGTTCAAAAATAAATTTAATCATCTTCTGACTTTTTTGCATCTCCTTCTTACACAGTGTGTTTTCTCTAAGCTAGAAGGAAAGAATAAAGGAATTAAGACAAATAGATATGTGTCTATATGTATATATGGGTACCTATATACATGTTTGCATACACACATATACACATGTATACAATGTACACGTATGCATACATATACACATGTGCGTACACACATATGTGTTTGTGCGTGTATGTGTGTATACATAGAGATAGAGATATGATTGAGACCCTTAGAAAGGGTTGATAATTCTTTCTAACCTCAGGTAATAATTGCCTGGAGGATTCTTCAATATTTCAACAGATCCATCATTTCACTGCATGACTGGTTGGTTTCTCCACTAATGTAGACTGCAACTTATGTAACAGGTGGCTTTCATGAGTTACTGTGGCCATAATAATTCATATGCCTGTGGTCAGCTTTCTGGTGATAAACCTCTCTAGATTTAACTAGACTGGTCCTCTATCACAGGTCCTTTTAACCTGGCATCCATGAACATGTTTTAAAATTTTTTTAATAACTTTTTCAATATATATTAGTGTCCTTTGTAATTCTATGTATTTTATTTTGTGCATTTTCTAAGAAGGGGTCCATAGACTTTGACAGACTGCCAAAGAGATCTTTGAGTCCACCCCCCAAAAATATTAAGAACCCCCTAACCTAAAGAAAGATATCAGAACTGTCTTATACAAAGCCTTTCTTGGAGGAAGCTAGGTGTTACAGTGGGTCTGGAGTCAGACCACCTCAAACACCTACTAGCTGTGTGACCATGGACAAGTGAGTCACTTAACCTTGGTTTGCCTCCCTTTCCTCATTTGTAAAATGGAGATAATAATAACACCTACCTCCCAGGATTGTTGGAAGGAAGGATCCAATGGGATAATAATTATAAACCACTTAGCACAATGCCTGGCATACAGTAAGTGCTATACAGAGTGCTACTTATTACTAGTATTATTATTACTCTAACTGGAGAAGGTCTAGTAGAGTTTATAATGTAGCCTTTAAAAACCCGAGGGTCATTGCCATGCCAACAAGTAGAACTTGACTGGAGGGATTAGAACATACCACAAATGAACCTCAAAGATAAAAGAGATTTTACTCTGACAAGAAACCGAATTCATTTTTTTCTGTTTGTTTTTTTTTTTTTTAACCAACCCTGTGGTTCCTTAAGATTCTTTCCTAGGAAATTAAACATTTCTTTCTCTAATGAATGAGGCCATACAGAGCAGGACACAAGAAAGACACAGACTCTATCTTACACCTCGGCAAAGCCATTGTTGTCACATGTAGGCAGGCAGAGCAGATCAGCTTGGAGGCAGGAAGGTAGCAGCTGTTGCCAACACGTCTGACAAAAGGCAGTCGTCTCTCTCCCACTCAGAGGCTGCTGGTAAGCAGCTCAGAGAACCGGGATTCTTAACCTGAAGTCTGTGCACCCAGAAACAGTTTTTTTCAGTAACTGTATTTCAATAGAATTAGTTTCTCCTGCAATCCTACATATTTTATTTTATCCTTTTAAAAAACATGATTCTAAGAAAGGGTCCATGGGTTTCACCAGAATGCCAAAGGAATCCCTGATACAGCAAATGTTAGGAGCATCGACTATAGAAACAGAGAAAGCCCAGGCCTCTGGCTTAGTGTTCCCTGACCTGTCCCTTCTACTATGGCTGAGGTAGTGCGTTACAATGGGAAAAACACTAAATTTGGAGTCAGAGGATCTGAATTCAAGTCTCACTTAGTCACTTTGTCACTGTCATTTAGATCAGTGTGACCCTGAGCAAGTCATTTCCCTTCCCTGGGTTCCTCAACTATAAAATGAAGTGGTTCACGACTTCTAAGGTCCCTTCCATCTCTAAGACAAAGGGGAAGTTCGTTGAAATTTTATTGGGAAAGCAGCATAGTTCTGAAAAGTTTGGCTACATAGATGACTTTTCTTGCATATCTATGTTTGTGTTTTCTTGTGTCCTGAATATCCCTGGGGAAAGTCCCATGAATAAAACTGTCCAATAAACTACTTGAGGTCTTATAGACAGAATTCACCAAAGGGCAAAACAGTAATGATTGTAACACAAGGTCAGCAACGACTGCAACCTTGACAGTGACTTTTGGTCCCTCCCCCACCCTCTTTCTTTCTCTGTCTCTGTGTCTTTCTCTCCCTCTCTGTATCTCTGTCCCTCTTGCTCTCTGTCTCTGTGTATGTGTGTCTCTCTCTATCTCTGTCTGTCTGTCTCTCACTCTCTCCTCCCACTTCCTCTCTCTCTCATAGCACTGACTTGTAGTTTGCTATTTCCACATTCTCTACTGCATTCTGTCTATAGAGCTAACAACAACAGCTTATTCGTGGATCTCCTCACTCCTTCATTCAGTCACCAAAGTGATTTTCCTTATATCTAGGTCTAACCATATTACGCCCCCTCACCAACCCTACTCAAAAAACTCCAGTGACCTCATTGCCTCCAGGATCAAAATACAAAATCCTAGCTCCCTTCTTACTACTCTTTTTTTTCTACTCTTCTTACACCTCATGTACACTGGCCTCCTCCTACCACCAAGACACTCCATATATTTTCAATAACTGTATTACAATAGGATTGGTTTTCCTTGCAATCCTACATATTTTATTTCATGCATTTAGAAACATAACTCCAAGAAAGGGTCCATAGGTTTCACCAGAATGCCAAAGGAGTCCCTGATGACAAAATTTATGAACATCAGTTGTAGAAGTAAAGAAAGTCCCCGTGCCTGCAATTCTCTCCCTCTTCTTTTCTGCCCACTGGCTTTCCTGCCTTCCTTTAACTCTCAATTAAAACTTCACTGCCTTCCCTCTCTTAATTATTTCCTATTTACCTGTATATAGCTTATCTATATGTGTTAACCTGCTTAATGTCTCCCCCACTCAATTGTGTGCTCCTTGAGGGCAGACTATCTTTGGGTTTTTGAGGGGGTTTTTGGGGTCTCTCTAGTCCTTAGCACAATTCCTGGTACATAACAAACACTCTATGAATGTTCATTGACTTATCTTCGTTCTATTAGCAGTGACATTTTCCCAAGTGAATGAAATGTATAGCCATTCTTTACTTCCATAATTAATTAAATAATAAATGCTTATTAAGCATCAATTTTATGCCCATGATCTACCTATCTAGTATAATACAAAAGAAATAGAAGACCTAAGTTATTCTCTAGGAAGTAAATTAAATTTATGAAACAATTGTTTAATTCAATGAATTTCTTGGTATGAAAATTCCCTCTATCAGTGCAGGTCACAAGTCACCCACGCATGGCCTCTTCTCCTATGTGATTTTTTTTGTCTATGTCTCCCTAAGTCACGAAGGATTCCCATCCAATATACTGGTTAGTTATTTTAAATACCTCATGGATATGACTGCAACACTCAAACTGTGCATCTGTTGTTATGTCTCATTGTCACTACATGAGCTCTTACCTCTTTTTCTGGTAATGTATGTCCTGGGTGATGCTTTTATGACTCTTTTTTCCCTCTCACAAATCATGATTGCTGCAACCTCCTAACATCCATGACCAGTCTCTTTATTGCCCTTGGCTTATCTGCAATACCTAATCACTTGGGTTCATAATGTTTTGTAACTTGTCACCAAAACTCACCATCTAGGAGAATACTGGTAGCAAAAAGAAAGATTTTTGCAGCTGAAGATCACTGAAAAGTATTGCATAATTTCCCAAATCCAATCCTGTCTTATTTTCTCCTCCTGTGCAATTCTGATCTGACTGCCCAATTAGAATATCTGAGATTCATGTATTGATGGACCAAGACAACAGCTTACCCAACATTACTGCATGGAATAATCTGGGTGATATTCATACTTCATCCACTTGATTTTTCCTGTGTGGATGATTAAGTCACTCCCTTTGGAATGATGGTGAATCTCACTGAGAAGACCCTCGTGTTGTGGGGATCAGTTCAATCACCAGAATATGATCTATGAACATCAGCATCTAGAGTATCTCTTCTGCTTGTATCTTCTATAGCACGTCCTCTATGACACTGAGCTGACATCTCTTTGTTTGGCCTTTCACTTGAAGGTGATGATCAGAGAGGCTTATTTCTGCAGCTATGCGATCATAACTGCTTGATGGAGGAGACTTTAGGAATGCAGAATTCTCTGCCAAATCAACTGTTTTGGGAGAGTCAACAAAAATTAGAGCCAGCAGGATCATATATTCTGTAGACCTCTCCATCAATTAGATAACTGTGAAGATGTGGCATGCCATAAAAATCACTCGCAAAAAGCCTGATTGCTCTCTTCTAACATTTTCAACAAGGGTACCTAAATTTATAAAGATGATGAGAGAAGAGACAGAAATGAAAAAAGTAGGCAGGCAGGTTAGTAACTGCTAACATCTTCTGGTTGCCTTTTTTTTTTTTTTCAGTTGAGGCAAAGGAGGGGAAGGAATAAACATTTGTAGAGTGCCTACTAGGAGCTATACACTGTGCTAAGCACTTTACAAATATCTCATTTGGAAGGAACGAAACAAACATTTACACAGAGCTTCTTATGTGCTGGGCACTGCACTAAACACTTTGCAAATATTATCTCGCTTGATCTTTACAACAACCCTGGCAGATAGGTACTGCTATTATCCCCCTTTTCAGTTGAGGTAACCGAGGCAAACAGGTTAAGGGAATTGCCCAGGATCACACGGCTGGTGAGTGTCTGAGGCCAGATCTGAACTCAGGATCTCCTGACTCCAGGTCTGGGGCTCTATCCACTGCAGTCCCTAGCTACCTCATAATTTGTAATAATTATACTCATGCTCATTTGTAAAATGTTATCAGGAAGATAAAAGATTATTAGCTTCATTGCTTTATAAAAATGTAAAATTAAATCAAGTTGAAAATGAACTTGAAGCTGTACAGAATACTATATGTGGAATCATATTTGGCTGATAAGTCAGTTTGTTTTACTTAAATGTTTTTTTTCCTTTTATTTGGTTAAAAAGTCAGTTTGTTTTGCTTAAATGTTTTTCTTTTTTGACAAGGGAAATTTCTACCTAAGGGACTGGCTATTGGAAACAACAGTGCTGTTTTAAGAAAAAAATCAACAAAACATTTTAAAAGAAAATAAAATGAATTTCGGTGTGTCAGCCAAGTTACTCAAATAAACCCATGAACAATTATAGATGAATATGAGAGGATAACAAATAGACACGAAATTGAACAGGTCTGTCATCATTTCTATGGTTCTCTGTTTTGATCAGCAATGATAATGGAAGGACCTAGTTGCACTCTGCCATGGAAATACTCGGTATACTACACAACAAAGTACAAATGGCACTCAAGAAGATGAAATCAAGGGAAAAAAAACCCAGCTGTATCCAGTCAGATACAAACAAACAGAAAATAATCTGAGCTGGAAGTTTCATAATCTTAAAGTCAATTGGAGAACGATTTTTGAAATATCTTAAAGAGGGTAGATTCTAAAGGAAGGGAAGTCTCCAAAGGAAGATTATAAATCAATGGACACGTTCACATGAAATAGAGAGGTGAATGCTAATGTATATGTATATATATAATATAAATACACACATACATGTGTGTATGTATATGTATGTATACGTATATATTTGTGTGTATATATAGAGAGACTATATATAGATGATGCATATACAACAGTTTAAAGAAAGGAGAGGCCTGGATGGACCAAAAAAGTAAGGAAAAGACCAGTCACAAAGGAAACAGAACCTGAAGTGGGCTTTTAATAAAAGGTAGGATTTGCCTATTTGGGGATAAGGGAGACAAGCATTGTAGTCAGAAAGAAGAGCATGAATCACAGAATTTCAGAGTTATAAGTTACCTCAGAGATCATTTTGAGCCCCTATCTTTTACAAATGAAGGAAACTGAGGTACAGAAGGCTTTTTTAACAAGGTACCAAGGTCGACTGGGAAATAAGATATACGGGCACTGGGGTATGGAGATCCATCTTGCCCTACCAGAAAGTCAGAGGGAGGATGAGGGAGGACATAGGAGACAGCAGATTGGGGAAGGTGGTATATAGTGAGATCGCTGTTTTGGGGTGGTGGGTAGGGGAAAGACAGGGAGAAAATTTGTAACTCAAAATTTTGTGGAAATGAATGATGTAAACTAAAAATAAACATAAAATTTAATTTAAAAAATTTAAAAATAAAAAAAAATTATAGAAAAGTTACCAAGGTTGGAATTATTATTGCTCTCATTGCTAATGAGAACAGTTCACCATAGAAATGATGACAGATCTGTTCAATTTCATGTCCACTTGTTATCCTCCTATTTTCATCTATTAGCTACTCATAAGATAACGCCCATTGTTTGGTATGTATTGTGCACCCTCCCTCCACTAAAGCCCTACAACAGGTGACCTTTGATTTTGAAGACCTTCCCAGAGAAGTGCAGTGTCTGGGAGGATCTACAAAGCTAGAAGGGCTTATAGCATGTACTTGGCAATTGTTGTTGAGCCTTCATTTTCAAAGAAGACCAATGACATCACAGCATAATGTCTTGACTTGTGGTGAAATGAATTTAAGAGAGACAAAGTTGTCAATCTCACTGTCTCTTCCAGAGTCATCAAAGTCCAGGGGCAAAACAAAAGTCAGAATAACTTGACATCTGTCATCCAAGAATCAGCCTAGCAAAACTCAGAATCTCAGTCAAGAGCTTGACCTGGTGATGAAGTGTTTTTGTTTTTATTTTTGTTTTTTTATCCATAGTACTTCCGAAAATTATTATAAATGGGTTGCTATCTGCATTGGCAGAGATGGCACCCATCAGTAAAGTCACAGATCTTGTGAGGTATTAATGAAGTTAGGACAGTGAGAGGTGAGCCTCATTAGAGTAAAAGACCATGTGACTCAAAAGATAGAATGGAGGAAGATCCAGGTTAGCTCTGAAAGCCTAGCAGAGGAGTTTGTGATAGGCAGTAGGGAGCCATCGCAGATTCTTGAGCAGGGTCATGTGATGATAAAAGGGATATTTTTTAAAAGACTAACTTGGGGAGACTGCAAGATCAACTGAAAGGAAGAGAACCTAGAGCCAAGGAGAACATGCAGGAGACTTGCAGTAACCAGGGGATGAGAAGAAAGGCACCTAAACAAGGGTATGGGCAGGTGGAACAGAGAGCAAATGGTGAATCGAAGACCCTTTAAGGGGAGAAACAAGAACTGGTGACAGATTAGATTAAAGCGAGAAAGAGTCAAAATTAAGTATAATGAGCCTGAGAGACTAGAATAAGAGAACCACAGAAATGAATCTAAGGAAAACTGTGAAATAGAAATGTGTACTTAATATCTCCCAACTCTTCATCCCTTGCTCCTTCCCCTCTCTCTTTTCTCTCCCTATCCTAACTCACCAACCTCTCTCCCTCCAGGTAGCTTCCTACTGTCTACCCTCTTTCCTAAAGCAAACAATCTACTCTAAGAAAGGAATCTGACAAATTTAGTCACATTGAGATGGAAATTCCTTTTTTTTTTTTTTAAAGCAATCGGGGTTAAGTAACTTGCTCAAGGTTACACGGCCAGGTGTTTCTGGGTGGGTGCTAAGTGCCTGAGCCCGGGATTCGATCCCCGGGTCATCCCGACACTGGAGCTGGTGCTCTTACTCGCTGTGCTACCTGGCCACCCCTGGAAATTACTTATTAAAAAATTAAAATGTTTTTTCTTCCCATGCTATTTGCATTTTAACATGGGACAATAATAATAATAATAATAATAATAAAAACTAACATTTATGTAGTGCTTGATCCTCACTACAATCTTGTGAAGTAAGTACAAGTATTATTAACCCTATTTTACAAATGAAGACAGTAAACAAAGATGGAAAATATCATGAAACTATGTTGATTGACTCAATCATAAATTTATGTTATACCTCAAATGGGTTCTGACTACAGCAAGGCAATTTTTTACACCTCCCTAATGGAATAGCACTAACACTCATCATAATAATACCAACATTTTTGGAATAATACTAAATGTTTTCATTCCTCCTCAAGCCTTCCATGCCGCACCTAACCCTGCTCCCCCTTACCTATTCCTCATATTTCTCTGAGAAATTTAGGCCATTCAACAAGACTTCCCCTTGTCTCCTCCTCATCTCGCATTACTCAGATGCCATTTATCACTATGTCCTTCACCCCTATTTCTCACAAAGAGATCACAGCTTCTTGTCAAGGTAAACCCCTCAGCAAGTATCCTTGATCCCATTCCCTCTTGTCTTCACCAACAGATTGCTCCTACCTCATTCTCGTCCTCACTCATTCTCTTACTTTCAACCTCTCCATATCCATTACTTACACCCATATTTTCCACATCTTAATAAAACAACAATCGATCCTACCATCCCTTCTATAATCCTGCATCTCTTCTCTTCTAAACTCTTTGAGAAAGCCATCAACCCTTGCTGCCTCTGCTTCCTCTCTTCCCAATTTTAAATTCTCTATAGCCGGGCTTCCAACTTAATTATTCAATCGAAATTGACATCTACCAAATGACCAGTGGTCTCTAAATTGCCAAATCTAATGGCCATTTCTCATTCGTCATTGTTTTTTACTTCTCTACAACACTGCTGACCACCCTTTTCTCTAAGATACTCTCTCCTCACTAGTTTTTGATGACACTACTCTGTCCTGGTTCTCTTCCTAGATATCTGACTGCTCCATCTCAATCTCCTCTCCTGGATTTTCATTCAGGTCATCATACTAACCTTGAACCTTTTCTCTTCTCCCTCTCTACTATCTGTCTTGGTGATCTCAACAGCTCTCCTGGGTTGATATCAGCCCTGTGCTGATGATCCTTAGATCAGTACATATAATTTTTGTTTAGCAGGAAATCTTACCCCAGTAAAACAATTACATAGACAAGTGCATGTTTCTATTACTCATGATACTAGCTAGTCCTATTGGCAAAAAAATGATCCATTTCAGAAGGAAAGCCATGGGGGGAGAGAGGGTAGGAAGGGAGAAGGAAGAGTAAGAAAACTATTGTATAATTTTATTTTGGAATAGTTCTGTTGTGCTTAAATGTATTCTTAAATGTTTGGGGAAAATAGAAAAGCCTCTCAAAGAAACAAATCTCTGTCAGGTATATGTTATAAAGTATAGAACTCTAGAAATAAGAGTTTTAAAAATAAATTTTTATTGTTTTCTTCTGGGTTGTTTTTTTTTTTTTACAACAACAAAATTTCCTTTTATCCCTTCCCCTGCCCCCTCTCAGAGAGCTATCCCACATGACAAATGAGATTTCTAAAGAAAAGAAAAAGAGAAAAAATATCAGCAAAACTGATCAATACATCAAAAAATTCTGAAAATGTGTGCAGTGTATGACACTCATGGAGATCCCTCCTCTGCAAAAGAGTAGGGTGAGGATTTTTTTCATACAGAGATTAGCTTTTCTATAACTCTTTCCAAGATTAGACAGACATTGGTAAGGTAGAAAGGGTAGATAAGGGAGGCCAGAGCTTGGTTACTAAGGGAACTGACTTCAAATTGGAAAAAGAGAGTTGTGGGATTCTCTCTCTCTCTCTCTCTCTCTCTCTCTCTCTCTCTCTCTCTCTCTCTCTCTCTCTCTTCCTCTCTCTCTCTCTCTCTCTCTCTTCCTCTCTCTCTCTCCCCCTCTCTTTCTCTCCTTTCTCCCTTCCCTTCTGACTCTCTCCCTCTTTCTCCCTTACCCTCTGTGTCTCCTTCTCTCTCTCCCTCCTTCCTCCCTTCTCTCCTCCCCCTTTCTCTCTTTCTTCCTCTCCATATAATTCCCCCATCCCTTTTTCTCTCTTCCTTTTTCTCCTTTGTCAGGAAAGGAAGAGCGAGCCAAATCGTGAAGCCGAGGAAGCAGCATGCAGCAGGAGGGAGTAGTTTAACAAGATGCAGGCACAGATACATTCTCAGCTAGAGTAATTAGAAAAAGCCAGAATTAAAAGCTTGTGGGGTCTGAAACAAGGCAAAAAGTCCAGCCAGCAACCTTACACACTGCCACTCAAAAGCCCCAAAGCAGAACTGCTAAAGCAGGCGTAATCAGAAAGTTTCTGATTCCAGGAAGAGAGTCAGCATGAGTTCTGCTTCAGGACTGAATTGTCAACCCAGGATTACATTATTCAGTGGTTGATCTAATTAAGTTTAATTCAAAATATATTAAGAGCCTATTGTGTTCAGAGCTGTGCTCGACACTGGGGGAAATACAAAATTTATCTGCCTTCAAGGGGCCTATCGCCTAGTAGGGGAATAGTGCAAAAATACATATGTCTATAATATTCACTATTACTATTATACAATCAGCACATTAGAGAGCTGAAACAAAATTCCAAGTGAAACAGGGAGGGAGAGGACTCATTACTGACTAGAGGGAGCAGGGACAGCTTCCTGGAGCAGATGGCACTGGAGTTGGGTCTTAAAAATGATTAGAAATTCAATAGGCAAAAAAGAAGAGGGAGATAGTCATAGACTCAAGTAACAGCATGAGCAAAGGCATATGTAAGTGAGTATTCAGGAACTAAAGGATAGCCTAGTTTGGCGGAATGTAGAATGCTTGGGAGAGAAAAATATGAGGCATAGCTCAAAAGGTAGATAGAGTGACAAAAAGATTATGGAAGCTTTGAATACCAAGCAACACTTAGAACTTAACTTAGTGGGTTACAGGGAACCAATGAAGATTTTTAAGCAAAAGGACGACATGATCAGATCTTTATCTAACTTACATCACCATCTAACATTGAAGACCTGTCTAGCATTGCTCAATTTGTGCCACAGGAATTAGCTGGCTCACATGTAACCTATTAAGGCCTTGTACTTGTGTTACATTTGGATCAGGCTATGTAGGAAGAGTCAATGACTAAGTTCTAGCAGATTCTGTTGTCATTGGTTGTAGTAGACCACGGGCTCCCTGAGCTGCCTGTGTTGTGATATTAACTTCTCAGATCTGGCCCACCCCATCTGTAGGGAGACTGAGGTATTCACCTTTGTGGTAAGCAGGACAAAGGTTGTCCCCAGATGTTCACTTCTTTACTGTCCTATCTCAGAGAAGAGTTGGTCTGTCTATCTATCTATCTATCTATCTATCTAGCCATCTATCTATCCATCTTCCTTCCTTCCTTTTTCTCCTTTCTTTCTTTCTTTCTTTTTCTTTCTTTCTTTCTTTCTTTCTTTCTTTCTTTCTTTCTTTCTTTCTTTCTTTCTTTCTTTCTTTCTTTCTTTCTTTCTTTCTTTCTTTCTCCTTCCTTCCTTCCTTTCTTCCTTCCTTCCTTTCTATTTATATCTACCACACCTCAGATATTTGAGGACTAGGGGCATGTTGCTCTTTTGGGGGGTTTAGCATAAAAACCATCTTCCCTTGTTGCTTCAAAGAGAAGGGGGCAGTTATCTTACTCTCTACTAGCTTTGCTCCCTCTCATCTGTGCATTATTACAGAAAAGGTAACCATGGATAACAAGAAAATATATTAATCAAAACAAGTAATAAAATAGTCATTGGGAGCAGTATATAGGTTATATGATGAAACACACAAGAGTTAGCCATATGTGTGAATGAGATTGCCAAGACCAAGAGTACACGGAGAGAAAAGAAGAGCCAATTAGATACACTTTGTGAACACTAATATTATGGGGTTGGGAAGTTTGAAGAATTAAGGAAGGAGACAGAGGAGAGGTTAAATAGTAGGACGAACAGGAATGTATGTTGTCTTAAAGATCAATAAAAAAGATAATGTTCAGAAGAAGAGGATGGTCCACATTGTATAAAACTTCAGACAAATAAATAAGAATAGGGATTGAAAAAAGGACTTTGGATTGAGTGATTAGGATTCATTCAGCACCATTAAGATAATAGTTTCTATAGAGCAGCAGGGGCAAAAGCCAGATTGCAAAAGTTTGAGAGGAGGGGCTATGAGGAAGGAAAGATGTCAGGTGTAGGCACCTTTTAAAGAAATTATTTTTTTTTCCTCGCTTACATGTAAAAACAATTTTTAACATTCTTTTTTTAAATTTTGAGTTCCAAATTCCTTCTTTCTGTTCTTCCCCTCCCTCCTGCTTGAAAGGCAAGCAATCTGATATAAATTATATGTGTGTAGTCAAGCAAAACATATTTCCATATTATAGGTACCTTTTTTTAAAAAAGAATAAAGCTATGAAGAGAAAGGAAGGAAACAGGAGATGCATGGAGTAGCAGAGTCAAGGGAATAATGTTTATGATTAAGGAAACCTGAGGATATATGTAGGCAGATAGGAAGGAAGCAGGAGAGAGGAAGAAATTGAAGATGCATAAGAGAAGAGATAACTGCTGAAGCAAGGTCTTAGAGGAGGTAAGAGGGAATTGGATCAAGGGTATAAGAAAAGAGGCTAGCATTTACTAGGTAAGGGAAGGTGGAGGGGTACATTCAAAAGTGAAGGTAATATGAAAACAGAAAGCATCAATTAAAAACTTTACATAAAATTTTAAAAGAGATTAATCAGTGAACAATAAGAATTTCTTTACATGTCTGACCAGAGGGAAGAAAGAGAAAGTGGGTCATAGGGTCATAGGATTGCAGATTTATAGCTGGAAGAGACTTTAGAGTCCATTGGGCCTAATCCCATCATTTTATGGATGAGGAAACTCAAACCCAAGAGGTTAAGTAATTTGCTCTAGGTCACATAGCTATCAAGTATCCAGAGCGGTATTCAAACTCAGGGCCTCCTGACTCCAAGTCTAGTAATCTGGTTTCCTAAGTAATGAATGATATGGAGAATGACTTTTGACAATACTGAAATTTTGATGAATGGCTTCAATGTTCTGCCATCAAAGTGGCTGAAGCAGGCACTGTGGAGCACTTAGAGCTTGGTCAGATATAGAAGATGCCAAGGTCATCCACTACATCTCAAGCCATCACCTTTTGCCCTTTGCCCAAGTCAAGACTTTTGTCTTGCCACTGGACTTTGATGACTCTGGAAGAGAGAGTGAGGCTGACGACTTTGTGCAACTGTGCCTCACTTAAATCCAATTCACACACAAGTCAAGACAGTACTCGTTCATGATGTCATTAATCCTTTTTAAAAAAAATGATGGATGTACAACAGCAACAACAACAATTTTCTCAGTGGAGTAGGATACTTGTCATCTGCCTTGTGTGGGAAATAGGAGTGCAATTATCTAGTGGAAGAAATTATTCAGCACACATTAGCATTTTATGTTTAATTTTATTCCATATAATATTGCTTTCTGATACCTAGTACTTATTGAATAATCAAATTAATCTATTATTTTAATGAGTGGTTATGTTAATATTCAAAAGTGAATATACAAGTGGATCATAAATTCTTATTTTTACTCATTTATCTATGCTAGGGGTAAGTCTTACACAGCTCATACCATGTACCACAACAAACATTACAATAAAAGCTACAAAGCAAGTATTGTGCTAGGAGGGATTAACTAGATTCTTGAAGAGGGGTCCTTGTATCTAAGCTGATTTACTTGATGGTGGACAACCCAGGAGGGAAGATAATAAGTTTCAGTTTTGGACATATGGTTTTTAAGGAGGAGCATATACTGGCAATTCTAATTGTGGAAAATTCCTCTAGTAGATCAAATAGTAGGTGCTTCAAATATTTGGACCAGTATGAATTAGATGAACTGCATAGATGAATTATAGAATGTAAATTCCTTGAAGACAGGAATTGTTTCATTATCTTGGTAGCCCTAGCACAGAACCTTGAACATAGTAGGTACATATTACTGTTATCTCTTCCATATCACAGGCATCTGGAGCCTAGGGGTTAGGGGCACAGTGCCCCCGCAATCTGTAAAAGCCATGTAAATTTTCCCCCACCCTTCATACCATCTGAATTATTGTGGTATTAAAAGATAAAACATGTTGATGTTATACAATACTGTACATATATTTTATGCATTTCTGAGTCTCTAAACTTTTTCTGTGTTGTCTATTGGCCTTCCCATGTCCTCTGCAGCTTCCATAAAACTCCCCCCAAATTCCCATTTAATTTCTTATGCCAACCTGTGATATATCTAAACCATGATAGGGAAAGTTGCGATATAGAAAGTATTGTACATGTTTGTTGAATGGAATGGAATTCACTTTACTAAGGGCAGCTATATCTCCAGGACATTTTCTTTTCATGCAGAAAACTATGTGTTATGTAGAGTTTAAAACAGCTCTACCTGAAAATGGCAGTTCCTTGAGGTTTCTTCCAATTTTTATTCTTAACCTACCAATGTGTGATGAATACTTTGAATTTGAAAATATTCATATAAAGGAAAGGTTCTTAATCTGTAGTCTGTGAACTTAAAAAAAAAGATTTTGATAACTCTTTCAATATAGTTGTTTTCCTTTATAACCCTATGTATTTTATTTATGCATTTTAAAACATTTTGAGGAGTCCATAGGCTTCCACAGAAGTCATAGAACACACAACAAAGTTAAGAATCCCTGCTATAAATATTTGCGCCATGATTATGATGAATGACATATACACCTCCCAGCACATATGTCCATTAAGCCAATCCATTTTTTAAATGAAAGCTTAAAAAAGGCTAAATTCATTAAGTTGATAATTCTTTGCAATGATACACCAAATTCTCCAATATTCAGATGGCAGGCAGGGAACTGTGAAGTTTCTGCAGGAATTCTCCATTTGCTGATATGCATGGCTGTGGAAGAATGCGATCCTCTCTACAAGTAAAGTGGCTAAAGAAGGATTTTGTTGATGGTGTTCCTCTGTAGTGTATGGGGGCATTGCTGCTGCCTTCAAAGTGGGAATAGCAATCAGTGAGAAATAAAGTCTGTTGGGTTTTGAAATGCCAGGTTCTCTGGTTCTACACAAACTAATGACTCCCAACTCATATTGTGCTGCATTTTGAAGATGACCTAAGATGTTTTCTTTTGGGGGGTAGAATAACTTGAGATTCTTCATACACATGAAGATTTTTGAAAGTTGTCTGGGAGAAAGAATAATCACCTATGATGGCTCATTCCTAAGCACAAATAATAAACAAAATTAAAAAGCAAATGCTAAAGAAAGACAGCTAACCTATTGATGAAATTTTTGCTATGGGATTGTTAATTTCCAAAAAGCACACAACCCCAGATAAAACTAGAGTATATTATTTAGAAAAAAATGGAAAGTAAAATTCCATCTAGGACATGAGCTACTAGTAAGCCACGCTCTGTCATTTATGCCAACATCTGGTAAGTGTTTTCAACAGGAAAACAAATATTTCCCATCCTGCTCCAACAACTTACTCTGAGCACTGTTAGACACATGATAGATTCTACTTTGACCTGGACTGTGGTTAGATAATGCTTTGATCCAGCCTGTGGTTTGTGGAGCTCTTTTTCAGTGACCAAAATTAATTTACATAAATATTTAATTAAAATATTTCAAGAAATAGCACCCTTTTGGATGTGTATGGGTTTGAAAATGGGTGCCAAACTTCTAACATTATATCCAAGCCAATGGGCATCTGCCATGCTATTTTATTCTACATCTGCTGCTGGTTAGCAAAAATTCCATTCACAGCTGTCCAGATGAACCAAGTATCCAATTACCATTTTTTTTTTCAGTGACAGGACTCGGCTTAGGACAAAATTTTTAAATGATAATAACACAAGCACGAGGGAAGTTTTATTCTTGTTCTAGCTTAAATCATTACCCTAGGAATACTTTAATGCTTCTATCCAAATTAGAAGCATGTACATACTTCACAATATGCTTCTCCTGAAACACTTTAGTTCAAAGAATTCCAGTTAATTATGTACATTTATTTTCTTGATGAAAGCTCTGGTCTTTTCTATTCTATTTTTCATTAGTTCTTTTAGCCCATGACTGCCACAACTTACTTACCATTGATGGAAATTGGAGAGATTCATATCCCTTCAACAAAGAAAGTTTCCATTTTAAATTTGAAGTCTTGAGATTGCAGGGGGAAAAAAACACCACAAAATCTCAGAATCAAAAGAGCCCATAGAAGCTGTTTCCTCCAGCCTTTAATGCAATAAGAATTCTATCCACGTCATTCCCAGTAAGTGGTCATCCAGCCTTTTCCTGAAGACCTCAAATCCTTGCTGCCTCACCCTGCCTTCCTGCTTAGATTTCTGCCATCAACCTGAACCTCCCTGTCTGTGAGGTCTGCACCGAAGACACACAATTTTTCCAATACAAACTAACCTCCCTTGGTATGGTCCCTTGTTTTCTCTTTATGAATACCCATCAAATCTCTTTGGCCTAACCAGACCCTCACCCCTCAGCTCACCTCTCCTGTTCCATCTCCCAATGAGTAAATGTCTATATTTCTTGCCTTCCAATAATTCTTCAATACCTTCAATAGACAATAGGGACCATATCATATATTTGTCCATAATCCCTGCAGTGCTTAGCAAAGACCTAGATTTAGAATAATTATTTAGCAAATACTTGTTGAATAAAGACACACAGCAAGCACCTCCAAATTTCCATTTTTCTTACTTCTTGCATCTAACTTTATATGCCCATGGGGGTAACATGGCTCAGTCTAGAAACTCAGATGGATACCTCTAAACTCCAACTATATCATCAAATGAATTAACTGAAATAAACCAATCCATTATCCTGAGCTCTGCTCTTTTTCTACATCTATAAAATGGAGCAAATATTGCCAACATCTCTCACAAGACGAATGGGAAGAAAAAATAATTGAGTTGAGTAGCTATTTTGGGGGGTTGTTTTTGTTTGCTTTTTGGAGGGGCAGCTGAGGTTAAGTGACTTGCCCAAGGTGACATGCCTAAGTGTTAAGTGTCTGAGGCCAGATTTGAAGTCAGGTCCTCCTGACTGCAGGGCTGGTGCTCTATTCACTGTGCCACCTAGCTGCCCCTGATAGCTGTCATTTCTATAAATTTCATTTTCTTTATAGACATAAAGAGAAGCATCACCTTAAAACTTTTCTTTGTGAGATATGATTGGTCTTCTTCTTAAAGGGGTGGACTTGTAAAAATAATGATCAGAGAATTATAAATCTAAGTGAGTCACTAGGGCATTATGCTTGCTTCCTTCAATCTGCTGTACATTCAGACTCTTCCACTGATTGACTTCTAATTTTCGACTGGAACCAAATAATTTTGTGATTGCTGCTTTGTATACTGTTGGGCACCCTTCCTTCTCACCTTTATTTTTCTTTTATTACTTCCCTTGAAATTCTCAGTCTTTGGTTCTTTCATATGAATTTTGATATTATTTTTTCTAGCTCTATAAAGTTATTCTTTGGTATGGCATGAACTTGGGGTTAGTATTGCCAGGTAGTATTGCTCTTTTTATTATATTGGCACAGCCCATTTTGGTCATCATTTCTGTACAAACTATTTTGTAGTTTCATTCCTATAGTTTTTGTGTATACTTTGGTAGGTAGAATCCCAAATATTTTCTGCATTCTGTAGTTATTTTGAATGGAATTCTCTATCTCTTGATATTGATTTTTGTTAGTAATATGTAGAAAGGTTGATGAATTGTGTAGTTTTTTGCTGAAATTATTTTTATTAGTTTTTTAGTTGACTTTATAAGTAGATCATCATATCATATGCAGAAAATAATACTTTTGCTTCTTCTTCCTATTCTTATTCCATCAATGTATTTTTCTTATGTTAGTACTATATGTAACATTTCTATAGCCATCAACTAGGAGTGGTGAAAATACATGTCCTAGCATTACCTTTTATATTATTAGAAAGGTCTATAGCAGAGGCTTTCAAACTTATTTGACTTACTGCTCCCTTAAAAAAAAAATTGCTCAGCACCCCCTTTGGAAATCTACTTTCTTTAACCTTTAATATTTTTTAAATCCTTTTTTAATGACACATCTTAAATTTAATAATTTGTTGTAAATTTGTGGGGTTTTTCCTGCATTGAAATTTTGATGACACAATGTTGTGTCATGCAAATGTATGGTATCCTATTGTAAATAAGCTAGGTGGCACAGTGAATAGAGGACTGTCCCTGGAGTCAGGAGGGCCTGAATTCAAATCTGGCCCCGGACACTTAGCACTTACTAGTGGTGTGACCTTGGGCAAGTCACTTAACTCCAATTGCCCTCCCAAAAAAAAAATCCACTGCTATCCAGTCAGCTCGCTGCTATTCCCATGGGTCCCATGAGACAGATGAAGAGTTTGATGCTCACTGGGTAACATACTTCAGCAAACCAGATCTTGACACCTGGGAATTATGAAAAGGAACGAATATATCGGTTGGCAACGACCTGGTTCCAGAACCCAAAATCATTGATGATGCTTTGAGGGCATTCAGACAGTCAGATGATTTTGTTAGTGCAGTTCGCATTCTAGAGCTTGTAATGGACAAAGTAGGACCTCATAAGGAAATCTACCCATGTATTATCCAGGAGCTTAGACCAACTTTACATGAATTGGGAATCTCTACTCCAGAGGAACTGTGCCTGGACAAAGCTTAAACTCTTGTGGATGAGCTTCCTAAGGATTTATTGGTAATGCTACTTGATTATACACATTTACCTGGAAATGCTGATGATAAAATATTATTTGAACATATTTTTCTTTATTGAGTCCCAGTCTATATAATATTTACTTGGACCTTAATAAAAGGGAAACCATTTGAACTTAATTGAAGCAATTGCTACCTGTGATGACATAAAAAATTTTATCGTTGTTGTTCAAAAATATATATATATCATATATTCTATGTAACCTTTAAACAAAATGTAGTTTCCCAGTTTATCTTTTTTAAATCACATATATTTTTTCTGTTTCTTTGTCTGTGACCATGATGGCTACTGCTTTTTTTGAGATTGCTTAAAATAGGGGTTCTTAACCTGGTGTTCACAGTACCCTTAGTGGTCTGTGGATAGATTTCAATGGGTTGGTGAATCTGGATGGAGGAAAAAAATTACATCTTTATTTTCACTGACCTCTAACTGAAATTTAGTATTTCCTTTTATAATTTGATGACATTATTCTGAGAAGGTCCTATAGGCTTCTCCAGACTGCAGAGGTGTCCATGACAACAAAGCTAAGAAACCTTGGCTTATAGTATAATAAAAAAAATTTCTAGGCCTTTATTTTAATTTTGTGTGAATCCGTGTATATCAGGTGCATTTCTTGTCAGTGACATGTTGATCCTGTTTTCTAATCCATTCTTGTCCCCCCTCCTGCATTTTTGAATGAGTTCATTGCATTCTTAGTCATTATTATGATTAATTCTGTACCTTCCTTCATCCTATAATCTTACCTTCCTCTTTTTTTCTTCTCCTCATTTTTATAAAGAGGAGAGTCAGAGAGGAGTGTGTTGAACATTTCTAATCTATAATTAATCCCACAGCTCCTCTTCCTCATCATAACTGCTAATGCTTTCTTTCCTTTTAAGTCACTTCCCCTTTATGACTTACCATTAGAAGTTGAAATTAATTTTCCTTATAACTATTTTTTTTTGCTTTGCTCACTCTCCTAACCTCCCCTTACCTGCTCTTCTTGTCATCGTTGTTTTTTCTGTTGAATTTAATGCATTTCTGCACTAAACTAGGGTTTAGCTAGATGGGGTAGTGGATGGACTACCAGACCTGCAGTCAGGAAGATACCTCTTCCTGAATTCAAACCCAGCCTCAGACACTTTACTAGCTGTATGATCCTGGGCAAGTCACTTAACCTGGTTTGCCTCAGTTTCCTCAAATGTAAAATTAGATGGAAATGGCAAACCACTCCAGTATCTTTGCCAAGAAAACCCCAAATGGAGTCACAATGAGCTGGATAAGACTGAACAAGAAAAATATCAAGCTCTGTATATATTCAACCCTCCCTTGGTCAGTTCAACTGACCACCCCCCACTCACTCTACCTCTTCCTCCAAGTTTGTATTGTTTCATCTGTTCTTCTTCCTTTATTCCTTAGTGCGTTTCTTTTTCTTTCTTTTCTCAGGGTCATCCAACCATAACAAAGTCAATCCCAGGCCCCCTCTTCTATTTAAGATTTTCTATGAACCTTGAGGACATTATGGTTTCAAAGGGACACTTGTTTCTTCTCCCTCTATTAGAATATAAGCAATTCATTACATAATCCCTTCTAATTATATTAATATATTTACTTTTCTATATTTTTTCTCACTCAGGTTTACATTTCAGAGATTCTATTCTGATCTAGTCATTTCATTAGTAATGATTAGAAGTCTTCTATTTTATTTAAAATCCATTTTTCCCTGTAGGAAATAATAAATGGTTATACTAGATAAGTTATTCTTGGTTGTAAGCCCTTATTTCTTTGGAATATCACATTCCAAGCTCTCTTCTCTTAATAGTAATAGCCAAACCTTGTGTGATACTGATTATGGTTCCTTGGTATGTGAACTCTTTCTTTCTTGCTAATTGAAGTATTATTTTACCTGGAAGGTCTGGATTTTGGTTATAATATTTCTGGTAGTTTTTAATTTGGGGTTTCCTTTAGGAGAGAATTGGTGAATGTTTTCTGGTTTTACTTTGTTTTAGGAGTCTAATAGGTCTTGGCAGTTTTTAGTCATGAATTCTTGAAATATGGCATCCAAGTGTTTTTTACTCTGGTTTTCAGGTAGTCCAACGATTTTTATATTATCTCTTTGTAAAATGTTTCCCAGGTCAGTTGTATTTTTTTTATAGGAGATGGTTTATATTTTCTCTTATTTTTTCAGATTTTTAATTTTTTTCTATTTGTTTTCCATTATTTTATGGAATTACTGATTTCTATTTCACTCATTACAATCTTCAAAGAGCCTGTCATTTGGGTAAGGTTTTGTATTTCCTATACCAAGCTATACGTTCTCCTTTCATTTTTTTTTGAAGCTCTAATTTAATTTATAATATGAATTTTTAACTCTTGTTTTATTTTTCTCCTAGAAATTCTAGTAGTGCTTGTGACTGAGTTATTCTTTGTTGGAGGATTGCCTTTAGAAAGTGGTAGTATTTTCTTCTTATGGATTTGTGTCTTGGATGCCCTTAGATCCACAATAGTTCTTTATCATGTGTCTTCTTTTATTTATTAGGACTTATGATAGAGCTAGTCTTTGCATACTTCTGGAAGAAATGGTGAGCCTTTGCTTGGTCTGAAGAGGTATATGCCTAATATACCATTGTTTGCTCTAGGTACTGAGTACTGTGTTCCTCAGAGGGTGTCAGGGACAGTTCAAGCTACTTACCAACCCTCGAAGCCCTATTGAATGGCATGATTTAGGGTTCTGTCTGATTCAGAGCACAGTCTGATTGTTGCCCTCCTTGTCTGAGCTTTCTAGGCTCTCTCTACCTTGGTTTGAAGTCAAAGTAACACAGCTGAAGACTCGCAGTATCCTGGCTCCTCCCCACTTCTCAGTCCACAGCTCTAGGTGCCAGATTTCCCTGGCTTGTCCCTGGTCTACATGCTAAGAGATTTCCATGGGCTGCACTCCCAGGCCTGGACCCTTTCCCTAGAGCCCTCTGGCTTCTGGCAGTCTTTTTGTTGGATCTGAGCTGGGAAAATGCACTTTGTGCTTTTTCCTTGGATTGTTTGATCATTCCTTAGGTTGGTGGTCTTTTTTCACCCTTGCTGGGGTCGTGTGAGAGCTCAGCTGTTCTGCTGCCACTTATTTACCATCTAGGATTCTTTAAATTAAATAGATGGGAAAATTCACATCCCTCAAACTAGAGCCATGAAATTCAGGAGCCAAATTCATGTTTCTGTTTTTAAGGAAAGAAAAACAAAAACAGGGGGAAAAACCATCATGTTCACATAAAGCCCTGGATCCTAACCTCAGGTTTAAAACTCAACATTACCTTGGATTGCCCTTTGTGGTAATGTTTGTAATGTATTTTAGGCCTGTATAATCAAGAACAAGAATGTAACAGTCATCAAATAAATAGAATTTCACATTTCATGGTAATAAAATGTAAGACTGTTGAGGACAGGGGCCATTTCACCTTTGTTCTTGTAACCCCAGTACCTCTGAGAATATCTAGTGTATAACAAAGACTTAATAAATATTTGTTGGTTGATGAAAATATGCCCAGAAATACACAACCCTCTTTCATGTGGCAGCACTCCTAGTATCTGAATGTGACAATGATGTCGCATTCCCTAATAAATCTTTTCTTCTCAACCATCTATGGGAACAAGTATTCATTAAGCACCTGTCATGTATGTATACTGGCTAACCAAAGACAAAAAGTGGTCTCTGCTGTCACAGAGCTTACCTTTTCTGAAAGTGGGAGGACAACATATACATATGTCATAGGAACATAGATCAGGAACCAGCTATGGGAGATGGTATTTGAGCTGAGCTTTGAAGTAAGCTTGCCATTATAAGAGGTGGGATTGAAGAGGGAGTACATTCCAGGTATGGGAGAGAGACTGGGAAAAAGCTTGGAAGTGTGGAGGTTGGGGGGCTAGGGGTGCTCAAGACCCCAGAATACATCACACTGGGTCCTGCTGAATGAATTCGACTCAAGCCTTCTCTCAGCCAAAGAAAAACAAAAGTTTATTAAAGATTTTCCATAATAAGTAGACTCCTAAAGAGCCTAAGTATTTGTGATGCTTGTGTTGACAAGTGGACCAGAACAATCCGACACGGAGAGAGTCTGTGCTGGATTGAATCTCAGCACCTTCATGGGGGCAATATGGATCTTACATGCAAAAAGATTGTGGGAGGGATCTAGGGGTGGTCTAGAGGAAGGGTTTGGGGAGGGTCTTGAGGAAGAGTCTAAGGAGGATCTCCAGGTCAGACTCCAGGAATGGGATTAAGGGTGGGAAATAGTTGAAGGCTACTTGGAGATGACAGCCAAAGGAGGGCTAGACTAGTTTAAGGTAACAGATTTAGGTATAGATATTTTGATAGGATCAAGGGTGGGAAGTAGCTGGACAGTGAATAGTAACAGAGATTTGGGCCTAGTGATAATGAAAGGTTTATGGCCTCAGGTAAATGCTCATCAAGTGGGAAAATTCAAGGGGGTTCCCAGAGCAGGTACTCCATCAGTGATATCAACACACACATGGACCCTGCCCCTAATACTCTCTCTCTCTCTCTCTCTCTCTCTCTCTCTCTCTCTCTCTCTCTC